>NC_084589.1:43247641-43417641 GCF_033807715.1 Cololabis saira | reverse complement strand
GAAGGGAGGAAGGAAAGAAGGGAGGAAAGAAGGAAGGAAGGGAAAAAAGAAGGAAGGGAGAAAAGAAGGAAGGAAAGAAGGAAGGAAGGGAAAAAGAGGAAGGAAGGAAGGAAGGAAGGAAGGAAGGAAGGAAGGAAGGAAGGAAGGAAGGAAGGAAGGAAGGAAGAAAAGAAGGAAGGAAGGAAAGAAGGGAGGAAGGGAAAAAAGAAGGAAGGGAGAAAAGAAGGAAGGAAAGAAGGAAGGAAGGGAAAAAGAAGGAAGGAAGGAAGGAAGGAAGGAAGGAAGGAAGGAAGGAAGGAAGGAAGGAAGGAAGGAAGAAAAGAAGGAAGGAAGGAAAGAAGGGAGGAAGGGAAAAAAGAAGGAAGGAAGAAGGAAGGAGGAGGAAGGAGGGGGGGAGGAGGGAAGGGGGGGGCGAAGAGGAGGGGGGTGGAGGGGGGGAAGGGGGAAAAAAGAAGGAAGGAAGGAAGGAAGGAAGGAAGGAAGGAAGGAAGGAAGGAAGGAAGGAAGGAAGGAAGGAAGGAAGGAAGGAAGGAAGGAAGGAAGAAAAGAAGGAAGGAAGGAAGGAAGGAAGGAAGGAAGGAAGGAAGGAAGGAAGAAAAGAAGGAAGGAAGGGAGGAAGGAAAGAAGGGAGGAAAGAAGGAAGGAAGGGAAAAAAGAAGGAAGGGAGAAAAGAAGGAAGGAAAGAAGGAAGGAAGGGAAAAAAGAAGGAAGGAAGGAAGGAAGGAAGGAAGGAAGGAAGGAAGGAAGGAAGGAAGGAAGGAAGGAAGGAAGGAAGAAAAGAAGGAAGGAAGGAAAGAAGGGAGGAAGGAAAGGGAGGAAAGAAGGAAGGAAGGGAAAAAAGAAGGAAGGAAAGAAGGAAGGAAGGGAAAAAGAAGGAAGGAAGGAAGGAAGGAAGGAAGGAAGGAAGGAAGGAAGGAAGGAAGGAAGGAAGGAAGGAAGGAAGGAAGGAAGGAAGAAAAGAAGGAAGGGAGGAAGGAAAGAAGGGAGGAAAGAAGGAAGGAAGGGAAAAAAGAAGGAAGGAAGGAAGGAAGGAAGGAAGGAAGGAAGGAAGGAAAGGAAGGAAAGGAAAGGAAGGAAGAGGAAGGAAGGAAGGGAGGAAGGAAGGAAGGGTGGAAGGAAGGAAGGAAGGAAGGAAGGAAGGAAGGAAGGAAGGAAAGAAGGAGGAAGGAAAGAAGGAAGGAAGGGAAAAAAGAAGGAAGGGAGAAAAGAAGGAAGGAAAGAAGGAAGGAAGGGAAAAAAGAAGGAAGGAAGGAAGGAAGGAAGGAAGGAAGGAAGGAAGGAAGGAAGGAAGGAAGGAAGGAAGGAAGGAAGGAAGGAAGGAAGGAAGGAAGAAAAGAAGGAAGGGAGGAAGGAAAGAAGGGAGGAAAGAAGGAAGGAAGGAAAAAAAAGAAGGAAGGCAGGAAGGAAGGAAGGAAGGAAGGAAGGAAGGAAGGAAGGGAAGGGAGGGAGGAAGGAAGGAAGGAAGGAAGGAAGGAAGGAAGGAAGGAAGGAAGGAAGGAAGGAAGGAAGGAAGGAAGGAAGGAAGGAAGGAAGAAAAGAAGGGAAGGGAGGAAAGAAGGAAGGAAGGGAAAAAGAAGGAAGGGAGAAAAGAAGGAAGGAAAGAGGAAGGAAGGGAAAAAGAAGGAAGGAAGGAAGGAAGGAAGGAAGGAAGGAAGGAAGGAAGGAAGGAAGGAAGGAAGGAAGGAAGGAAGGAAGGAAGGAAGGAAGGAAGGAAGGAAGGAAGGAAGGAAGGAAGGAAGGAAGGAAGGAAAGGAGAAAACAAGGAAAGAATGTACGAGGGAGAGAAAAGAGGAAGGGAGTAAAGAAGGAAGGGAGAAGGAAGGAGAGAGCAGGAGGAAATAAGGAACAGGAGAATTAGGTCATTTTGACCCAAAGACAGTACAAGGGTTTAAAACAGAAACGGGGCAGCAATGGCGTGTAGTTGTTTTATTTAACTCATTCAGACCGAAAACATTTTAAAAACCTACTAAAAACTGAACTGGAAAATCTGAACATCTAACAGTCAGACCAGCTGATCCATGCATGTAAATGTTCAACTGGATGGAAGGAATGGAGGAAAGAAGGAAGGGAGGGAGGAAAGAAGGAAAGAAAGGAGAAAGGAAGGAAGGAAGGAAATAAGGGAGGAAAGAAGGAAGGGAAAAAAGAAGGAAGGAAGGAAGGAAGGAAGGAAGGAAGGAAGGAAGGAAGGAAGGAAGGAAGGAAGGAAGGAAGGAAAGAAGGAGGAAAGAAGGAAGGAAGGGAAAAAAGAAGGAAGGGAGAAAAGAAGGAAGGAAAGAAGGAAGGAAGGGAAAAAAGAAGGAAGGAAGGAAGGAAGGAAGGAAGGAAGGAAGGAAGGAAGGAAGGAAGAAAAGAAGGAAGGAAGGAAAGAAGGGAGGAAGGAAAGGGAGGAAAGAAGGAAGGAAGGGAAAAAAGAAGGAAGGAAAGAAGGAAGGAAGGGAAAAAAGAAGGAAGGAAGGAAGGAAGGAAGGAAGGAAGGAAGGAAGGAAGGAAGGAAGGAAGGAAGGAAGGAAGGAAGGAAGGAAGGAAGGAAGGAAGGAAGGAAGGAAGAAAAGAAGGAAGGGAGGAAGGAAAGAAGGGAGGAAAGAAGGAAGGAAGGGAAAAAAGAAGGAAGGAAGGAAGGAAGGAAGGAAGGAAGGAAGGAAGGAAGGAAGGAAGGAAGGAAGGAAGGAAGGAAGGGAGGAAGGAAGGAAGGGTGGAAGGAAGGAAGGAAGGAAGGAAGGAAGGAAGGAAGGAAGGAAGGAAGGAAGGAAGGAAGGAAGGAAGGAAGGAAGGAAAGAAGGAAGGAAGGAAGGGAAAAAGAAGGAAGGGAGAAAAGAAGGAAGGAAAGAAGGAAGGAAGGGAAAAAAGAAGGAAGGAAGGAAGGAAGGAAGGAAGGAAGGAAGGAAGGAAGGAAGGAAGGAAGGAAGGAAGGAAGAAAAGAAGGAAGGGAGGAAGGAAAGAAGGGAGGAAAGAAGGAAGGAAGGGAAAAAAGAAGGAAGGAAGGAAGGAAGGAAGGAAGGAAGGAGGGAGGAAGGAAGGAAGGAAGGAAGGAAGGAAGGAAGGAAGGAAGGAAGGAAGGAAGGAAGGAAGGAAGGAAGGAAGGAAGGAAGGAAGGAAGGAAGGAAGAAAAGAAGGAAGGGAGGAAAGAAGGAAGGAAGGGAAAAAAGAAGGAAGGGAGAAAAGAAGGAAGGAAAGAAGAAGGAAGGGAAAAAAGAAGGAAGGAAGGAAGGAAGGAAGGAAGGAAGGAAGGAAGGAAGGAAGGAAGGAAGGAAGGAAGGAAGGAAGGAAGGAAGGAAGGAAGGAAGGAAGGAAAGGAGAAAACAAGGAAAGAATGTACGAGGGGAGAAAAGAGGAAGGGAGTAAAGAAGGAAGGGAGAAGGAAGGAGAGAGCAGGAGGAAATAAGGAACAGGAGAATTAGGTAATTTTGACCCAAAGACAGTACAAGGGTTAAAACAGAAACGGGGCAGCAATGGCGTGTAGTTGTTTTATTTAACTCATTCAGACCGAAAACATTTTAAAAACCTACTAAAAACTGAACTGGAAAATCTGAACATCTAACAGTCAGACCAAGCTGATCCATGCATGTAAGTGTTCAACTCGACTAGAACTGGCCTACACGCTCAGCACATGGTCCACAGCTTTGACCCAGACGTACTGGAAGAAACCAGCACAGAGAAAAATGGAAAAACAAAAACAAAACAAAACTAAGGTGTACAGAAAGAACAAATTGTACAAAGCTACAAGTTTGTCCAGCTCACCCTTCACAACCGTTTTCATTTACCGCCGCTGCTGCCAGCAAATCTGGTTTAGTGTGTGCCGTAATAGATCAATTGGAAACCTCAAATGATAAGTAGCTGAAAAAACCACCTGTCACGGTGCACTCTGACATACTTTGGTTTGTAAATTGTTTCCTTTTGAGCTAAATTATATTGTCACAAAAAAAAGAGTCAACTTAAATGATGCATTCCAGCTATAGAAACGGACTCTGCTAAACTGTGCATGTTAATATACTGACTGCGTGTAAAAAAAGGTGCATGTTATGGCAGAACACACAGATGCTGGACTTCTTTACCTGTAGGCGAGCTGTAGGACACAACGATGTCTCCAGTCAGGTCAGCAGGGGGGTACCGGCCATTGAGAAAGGCCGAGAAATGCACAGTTTTCGTTGAACCAACATCTAAAGACAGAGAAAAATATCATGTTAATATTAAACATTTATTTCACCAGTAATGTCAATAGTGGCCGATGATAACATTTGCCGGAAATATTAAGTCTGAATGTCATTGTACAATTTAACCCCACACAGTTCAGGAATCATATACACTCACTCAACACAGTGACCGAAAAAAATCTCCAGTTATAAAACCTAATCATCAATCAATCAGAAAACAATGAAAATGTATAAATAAATAAATTTGAAAAAAAAAAAATCAGTTAAAAACTGCAATGCAAAACAGCTGGTTAAAAAACAGTAGACATTTGAAACATTTGAACCAAAGAAATCTTCAATGCTCGAGACACCTTTTCAGCATTATAAATGTTATAATTTACTGATATCTGCTCTCAGAGTCCTCAAATGTAATCTTTACAATTCTTAATTTTGGTACCGGTTGTATAATGAAGTGATGCTCTTCATCGCTCTGTCACAACCTGCTTTTAAATCGGCTCCAGTAAAGATAGGCGTAATGTACTTTAACACTCTTCTACAAACCAAATAAATGTATTTTTCTAGCATTTAAGGCCTTTATATAATAAGTTAATTGATAAGGAATTAGGTCAGAGAATAGACACAATGAGCTAGACGATATATAGCTGACAGAGGTGATGTTTCAAGTCAAGATTTTAAAGGGGGAATTCAACATTATTACAAAAAAAAAAGATTAATCAGACCATTCAATATTATTCTCCTTGTAAAATGGGTTGTATAAAATATTGTGGCCCTGAACTCTGAAAGAATAATCCTGATAAATCTGCTGGATGACTTTGGGAAGGACCAAAGATGAGATTTTTGGATGCGGTGAGAGAGGTAACGCAGTTGATTGATGTGACTGAGGAAGATGCAAGAGAAGCCATGATGGAAACAGATGTGTTTTAACCTAAAAAGGGTAAACTGACCTTCATCCGTCTTCTTTCTAGTGCATATCTCCACCTCTCCAGTTTTTATTCAACCTGCTCCCTATACTCACTCTTGATCTCCATGGAGACACCTGTGTGACCTCATCTGAAACTCCTCTACTACTACACCTCGCCACTGTCACACCCTCCTTGTACACGTACTGTACCATCTAACAAACCTTTCTGCACCTCTGGACTTTCTCATACAATGACACGATTGCTCTGTTGGCATTCTGCCACAGTGCAACTCCTTCTGACCTTCCCTGTGTTTTTCTATCAGCCTTCTCGGAGCAAGCCCTGCATCCGTAGTGTTCTGTCTTGGCATGAATCCAAACAGTGGCTCACTACTAGGGATGGGCGGTATGGACTAAAAAATGTATCACGATAATTTCTGGCATTTATCCCGATAACGATAATAAATAATAAAAATGACGATAAAAAAAATACCAGTTCAACTCCACCTTTTTAACTATAAATCTATCACCACATTCAGTCTTTGGAGCCCCCAAATCGCTGCTCTAAAATAATACTAAATGCTACTAAACTACACAAATTAAATTGAATTAATAAAAACCAATTAAATTAAGTACAGCTGTACTGCAAAACAGTAATGACTCAAATGAAACAAGTTTGAAATGTAAGAACAGATTCAACATTTATTCAAACTGTATGGCTTAAACAGTGGGATAACAGTGCAAACAGCAAAAGTACCATTGTCCTTCAAGTTTTCTTAGCTTATAAACTCACAAAGTAGAAAAAAAATACAACCTGATAAATAAAGAAACAGGACAAATAAATAAAAGTTCACTGAAAATAAAATCCTATCAGTGATGACCTCTTCTAATATAAATAAAATGTGCAAATTAACCTGTGGTTGGAACATGCCACAAATTAGATACTAATGCAATTTTTGTCGTAATAGTCAAACGTTATATCAAAATGTAACAACCATTTCCTTCTGTTTTTGCAGACTCTGCACATAATAAATGATGTTTGCTCCTCGTCACTCTTTTTAAATCCAAACCAGTTCCAGATAACGGAGCTGGAGCCTCGTTTAACAGCGAGCTCCTCGCTCTCAGATCCGCCTTCCGCCATGTTTGTTACACAAAAACGTCAACGGGAATTTATCGTTTTTACCACGAGATGACAAATTCTTACCGTGGGGAATTTTTTTGACGGTATATCGTGAACAGTAAAATATCACCCATTCCTACTCACTACTATGTCCCAGATAGTCATTGTCTTGCTTCATGCCTCCCGTAGCTGCCACAGCTCTGTCCTTGTCCTTGCCCTTGAAAATTGGCACTAAAACAATTCCCCCTTTCCTCCACCATTCTTTCATCCACCAAGATGTCGTTGAACAGTACAGTCCATACTCTTCTTGATGCTTCTTTACCTCCACCGGTGTTCTGCCAATTTCTGCTGCTTTGCCAAAAAATGCTCACTAATGGTTTTCTACCTTTGTAGAGCTACAATTCTACTGTGTTTTACTCCCTAGCCCACTTCCTTTTCCCCCAAGTGGTCCTTGTCTCTTGCCAGGCCGTCATTGTAAATAAGAATGTTCTTAATGACCTGCCTGGTTAAATAAAGGCCAATGACTGAATGAATATCAAATAAAGCGATAGAATTGTTGTTTTTTTCTCTTTATCGTATAATGTTCACAAAGTGTAATGCAATTCATGTCATGGGTAAGTGTATTTTGAAGGATCAAATACTCAACATCCCATATTATCCATTTAGCGTGGCAATCAAACTTTGAAAATCGACTGTGCGTATGCGCAGAACCACAAAGTAGCATTTCTCGGCAGGTAGCAGAAATTGGCAGAACACCGGTATTAGTCATTAGGACCAACTGCCTTTCCGTTCTTAATTTATTTACTTACAGAAAATACACACTCCTTTCAGAACAGCTGTTTTAAAAAAAAAAATACATTGAATCAATAAGAAAACAGGTTTCTCAACCGAATGCACACACACACATGCAGACAAAACCTGAGAGAGTCAGCATTTTTTCAAGCTGTCGACAGAACAGGATACAGTAAGCTCAATATTAACCAGATCCCTTGATGTAGACCCACACCCATACGCACAGAAACAGTCACACATCAACTACTCTCACCATCACCGGGCACAATGAAGACAGAGAACTAGAACTCTGGCCAGAACTTTAACATGTGCACATATGTGGGGTGAGCAAAAAACTGAAATCATATGTAGCATGAGAGACGGGCAGATACAGGTCCCTTTTAAAAACCTCAAAACCAACAGAGAGAACTAGAAAACTTGGGAGAAAGAGCAGGGATCAAATACAGACAGAGAGGAAAGGATATATTACCGCTAATGGCTCCATGCAGACACACACACACACACACACATATGCATAGGGTGGGGTGGTGGTGTAATGGGCCGTGATGTTTCTGAGCCCGGTCTGTTACAGGTGACTGAATCCCAAGTATGAGTGTGTGTGTGTGTGTGTGTGTGTGTGTGTGTGTGTGTGTGTGTGTGTGTGTGTGTGTGTGTGTGTGTGTGTGTGTGTGTGTGTGTGTGTGTGTGTGCTAATGGAAGTGCCTGCAAGTGTGTGTCATTTCTGGAAGTGAGCAGGCAGTGTGTGAAAGTTTCTGTGTACATCAATGTATATTTCTGAGCGTAAGAAAGAATGAAATGACCTTCTTAACCACCAGAATACACAGAGAGGCGACAGCAAGACAGGGAGTTGGAGGTGAAGACAGGCAGAGAATGAAAAGGAGAGATGGATGGAGAGAAATGGAAGGAGAGACATCCCATCCCAAACTAACAGAGAAGACAAAGACTTTCTCCACACTTTTCTGATTCTCTGACAGCGTTGGCTCCTGTCTCTCGTTCTGGTCCTTAACTTTGTCTTTAACCTGCTCCTTTTTATCCTCCTCTCCCCTTCTTTGTCTAAGTTTAATCAGACCCTGAACTTAAAAAAAAACATATGACAGAAAGTGATCGTAGTAAACCATTTTTCTTCACACTGAAGAAATATTTAAAACGCATAAATATCAAAACATTGAACTAAATATTTATGTTGTGCTATTATTGAATTATTATACAGGACTGTCTCAGAAAATTATAATATTGTGATAAAGTTCTTTATTTCCTGTAATGCAATTAAAAAAACTGCTGTAAGCCATGATCAGCAATATTAAAATAATAAAAGACTTGCAATATTTAAGTTGATTTGTAATGAATCCAGAATGTATGACATTTTTGTTTTTGTAATTGCATTACAGAAAATCACAATATTCTAATTGTCTGAGACAGTCCTGTATGTTGTTAGTATTATATATTTGAGATCTAAAATTCAAAAAAGAACAAAGAAATATCAATCAAAACCAACTTCAACCAAAGTTAAAGCTAATTTTTCATAAAACAGAAAATGTATTTCCATGTACTTCTATAAACATTTTTTTGTATAAAAAGATATTGATCAAAGAATTAAAAAAAAAACTTTTCTTAATTTGGTAGATAGATGAACTGAAAAATAATGAGCATACTAAACTCACAGTGTGACATTACAGTAAACCCAGTCGGAGGAGTGTTGTGATAACTAATAATCTACCACATCCTCTCTTTTTTGCTTTCTTTCTTCACCATATTTTTATATGGCGTTTACTGGGTTTCTTTCTTTCCTTTCCTTCGCTGCCTCCGATCCTGTCACCGTCTGTCAGCACAAAGCTTTTAACCTGCATGCCCTGGAGGTCACGCTGGTCAGGCTGGTTTAAGTGCTTTAAGTGTTCCCATCCCCATTAAGACCAACAAACAAAACCTAAGAAGATATAAAGTAATCTCTCTTCCCCTCTCTGTTCCCCCGTTCTCTTAGCCTTGGCTTTTCCCCCCACGTTCAGCTTTTCAACATATTTCGGCACATCTGGACAGGTCAGAGGGGTTTTGTGGGCACCGAACCTCTGAGCACCAGGTAACGTATTTAAGGGAGCTCGACCCCGAGAGACTGTTCAGACTGGTGCCAGTGTTCTCCGGCACAATAAACTGTTAGCACCTCTTCCAACAAAAACAAACTCCACCAAGTAGAGTAGAATCAGCCACTTTAAACCATCTCCATTCGCTTCACTTTCTCTCTTCTATCCCAACATTTCTCCACTTGGTTTTTTTCTAGATTAACAAACTGCTTCGCTGCTTTTGCACCTTTTTCTTTACATTATCACGCCATTGTTCCCATGTTTTAGGTCTCTACCCTTTTAACAACCACTCGTTATTTGCACGTTACTTTGTGTGCATCTAGGGAATTATAAATAACTAGGACTATACAAGGTGCACATAAAAAAGGCAAGGTTAATAGTGAAAGGAAGAAGAAAACTGCAACTGTGGCATCACTACAGAAATTAATGAGAAAATGGTCGTGTGCACATTCAGGGTCACCTATACCTCAATTTATTGCAATAAGCAGCATTTTTTTTTCTTTCTTCAAATTAACTGACTTTTAAATTTTCTCTAAACAATCCGTATGCTACTACGGAGTATTAGGGCCAAACTAAGACAAAAAAAAAAAATTGGAAATTACGAGAATAAAGTCGCAATACTACGAGAATAAAGTCGTAAAATTACGAGAATAAAGTCGTAAAATTACGAGAATAAAGTCATAGCCTAATGTTGCGAGAATAAAGTCGTAATATTACGAAAATAAAGTCGTAATATTACGAAAATAAAGTCGTAATATTACAAGAGTAAAGTCGTAAAATTACGAGAATAAAGTCGTAAAATTATGAGAATAAAGTCCTAGCCTAATGTTGCGAGAATAAAGTCGTAATATTACAAGATTAAAGTCATATTGTTGCGAGAATAAAGTCGTAATATTACGACTTTATTCTCGTAACATTAGGCTATGACTTTATTCTCGAATTTTACGACTTTATTCTCGTAATTTCCAATTTTTTTTGTCTTAGATTGGCCCTGATACTCCGTCGTAGTACGCACACAAAAGAATGAGAATTAAATACAGCTAGTAGCAGAATGGAGCAACATTCATTGCAATCTGCATGAACATCCTAAATTGCCACTTATACTTAACACCTCACCTGTTGCTCCTCATTTGTAGACTGGGAAATGTAAAAATTTAGAGGTGCGTTCAAAAGTAGCCCTGCACTATCTTGTACCGCTACTGTGTATTTGTGTGTGCGTGTGTGAGGTGTGGCACATTGTTGGAATCGGGACAACAATACTTGACAGCTCAAGTTAAACTGATGACTGACTGAAAAGGTCAGAGGTCAAGAGGGGTGGAGATGGGGATCAATGCCACACATGGAGAAAAGTGTCTACTTTCTTCTCACCATGAGCAAATAATATATATAAAAAAAAAAAAAAGGAATGTCAATAAGTCCCTGGTTTGCTCCAGTGTGCATGTGCCAACGTAAGCGACTAGTCTCAAATGTCATGTCCAGAAAACCCCATCAGTGGAAATCAGTGTGTTAAACACGGACTCTTGACCTTCTGCAGGTCAGTACTCTGTCGGATCGCTGTAGGATCTGTTCTTGTCAAAACTAAACCACAAACAATACATTCTGCATGTATCTATTCTACACAAGACAATTTTACCTTCAACTATTCATGCAGACAATCTGACAAAGCTTCTTATTTGATACATGTATATATTTTTCTGCAATATGGAAACATTAATACATTGATGAGAACGTTGGAGGCGACAAGGCGGTCTGTGTCCTGCCAGAGGGCACTAATGCCGCATGGAAGGGCTTGGGGATTTTCCACGGACTGACCACTCACAACCTGAGCCATTCACTCAGAAAAGGTTGGATTTTCAAAGCAGTGCTAATAGTTGCAGTTTCGCTTCCACTTTTTGGATTTTGGTTGGAGTTGAAAATGATATGTGACAACGTGTACGACTGGGCAAAGACCAGGTCACAAATATGGTGGAAACATCAGTGGTAGTAATGAAAAGATGGGAATATTAATGTCTTTAATTAAGAGCAGTTATACTAGATTCAATCATGCAAAGAAATACAAATGTAAAATATGCAGAGGTGTCTTCAGTATTCACATTCATTACTCAGGTAGAAGTATAGATACTAGAGTTTAAAAATACTCCTGTAGAAGTTGAAGTATCAACTCAAGTTTTTTACTCAAGTAAAAGTATAAAAGTACTGGTTTCAAAACTACTTAAAGTATAAAAGTAAAAGTAACATAAAGGGGAAAAAGCCATTAAGGACAAAAGCCATTGAAAATGAATACATCTTAGTATAATGCAAATATCTTAAAGAACCATATATGTGTACTATTGAGCATTAACATGTGTTTCAGAGAGCAGCAGATATGATGACTAGTTGCCTATAAGTATTGTAATGATGCAAAAAGTCAAACTTCAGAGGCATGTTATCATTTATCCTAACCTTTATTGGAATGTACATCCAAGTTTAGTTGCAGGAATCTGAGGGAACGGATGTAAGAACAAAACTGGACAAGAACATCTGAAACAACCACAACCAAATTCACTCTATCCGGATGGAGCAATTTAACTGGGTAGTTTTTTTTTAAAGGCCGAAATGAAATAGAGTAACAAGGCTGTTTTTAAAATGTAAGGAGTAAAAAGTACAGATAATTGCGTGAAAATGTAAGGAGTCAAAGTAAAAAGTCGTCTGAAAAATAATTACTCCAGTGAAGTATAGATAACCAAAATTTCTACTTAAGTAAGGTAACAAAGTATTTGTACTTCGTTACTTGACACCTCTGAAAATATGCTGCAACACACACATACACATCATTAATTACACATAATAAAATCAACAACGAATGTAGGCCTGCGGTACTGTGGTGAATCAAATTTGTCTACTTTTATGAAGCCAATTAATGTGCATGTATACAACAAGTCTACGTTTACATACAACAGCTCAGCTCAAGCTCTGTAGAAGCATGGATCATGTTTGCTTCTACAGCTCCACTCAAGTACGTGGCTAAAGTGCAGATGAGTGTGTATGTTTTGTATAACATCTGTTTAGGAATATAAAAATGTTCAAACTTTAACTAAATAAAAAAAAATAGGAAAAAAAATCATAAAGAAAACAACAAAAAATGGAAAAAGAAAGAGCCGGAAAAAAATAAAGACATTGTGTGACAGAATGACACATGAAAAGAGGCAGAAAAGGAAAAGAAGTGAAAAGATGGAGTAAATGGGCAAAAAAGAAAGGGAGGGAGCAGGACTCACGAGTGGGAATGAGAAACAGAACAAAGGAGGCAGTGTATGGTTAACAGGGGATTGAGTCGCCATCTGAGACGAATAAAAACTGGAATAACAATAAAAGTCAGAAGGCGCTACCTCCCCTCCTCTTTACGCAACCATTCCCCCATGTGCATGGATGTTTGTGCACTCACATGCATTACTAAGTTTTTGTCCAGTGTGACAAATCTGTGCCAAATGGCTGGAAAAAGCTACAGTTGACATTTGCACCTTTAATGAACACTCATTCACAACAAGTGTGGACACACACTGAGCCATAGAATCAAAGACACATGGGGCGGCACACACTCTCTCTCTCTCTCTCTCTCTCTCTCTCTCACACACACACACACACACACACACACACTCACACACACACACTGCAGCAGGAGGACAAAAAGTCGTTGTTTTGTAGACTCTTATTAACACTGTATGTATAATGTTTATAGGTGATGTTTGTGCATTTACATCTGTGAATGTTTTTGGAAGATCACATCAATGACTTGCAATGTTTGAAAGAAAAAAAAAAGTGAGACAGAGGGAGAGCGTGTAAAAGATAAAAATAATTTTTAAATAAACAACCAAGGGAGGTGTCACAGTAGTAACGTTGTTACTGGTGTCGCTAGTGTTTCTCTAAATTGCAGCCACATTTTCCCTTAACACTTGCTGCTTCCTTCGTCACTGCTACTTGTGTTTGCTTACTTCTTTTTAATGTTTTTTACAAGTGGCAAGTACGTTTTCAAATGAGTCAACAAATGATGAAAGAGAAAATGAGAGAAAGAAGAGAAACTAAAGATTTGTCTCATTCATAAAGCCCTGAAATTAGGAATTTGTCAATGATTTGACTGCCGGTCACAACTAGACCATGTTCTGCATCTACACGGTCAGCAGATAAGCAAATAAGAAAACCACTAACACGGACAGTCTCACTTGCCACAAAAGAAAAACCCATAACAATACAAACAATCAACCCCCACCCCCCAAAAACCAGGCCTAACACACTGTTCAAGCCCCAGATCTCACAAGTTTGTAAGTGCCAAGAAAACGTATGTGAACTTCTGGGAATGAACTGGATTTCTGGATTAATTATGTGATCTGGTCTTCGTCTAAATCAAAACAATCAACCAACACAACGGACCAGCTGCACTGTCGGTTAGCCTGTGGCTAACAGCTGTGTTTTAACAAGATAGTGCCAAAGTTGCTGGAGATTGGAAGTATGCTCAAAATATAAGTTACTTTCTCATTAGTAGCTTCCAATTCAACAGGGGAAAAAAGATCTCTAATGGTTGATGTGACGTTTTTAAGGACAGGGATCAAGCTGATCAAATGAGCCACAAGCTAGCATCAGTATGAATACGTTTAAGACCGGAGATACACTTGCAGTTCAAGAAGTTTCAGTTTAAGAAGTTACAAAACTTTATTTTTCTTTAAATTACATTAAGGTTGAACAATGCAATTGTCATTTTAGTTCTAACTACTCATAAGCAAGTCACACATCTTACCCTCTTGATGGTCAAAGTTAATCTTCTTAGGAGTATGAACACTAGAAACACCAGAACTATTTAAAGTGCAACACAAAGATAGAAACGCAACAAACAATTCTCAATCCAAAATACCTATAAATTGCTTCACAATGAAGAATTAAAATAATAAGATATATTCTATTAGTAATTTCCCAGTATTAAATCTCTTACAGTATTGTATTTATATTGGTGATGGCCAACATGCTGTGCCGTTTTAGCAGGAAATATTCCATCTACAGCTCTGCAGCCGTTTCCCCTGCAATTCATAAAGCAGGGTGCAATTTTCTGTTCAAAATCCCAGAGTAAACTCTGGCGGTGTGACTGGCGTTCCCGTTCTTCTAAGTCACGTCCAGGTTTTCATTACAACTCACCGAGCCTCTATTAATTTATGCTGTCTCACTTCCAGGACTGTAGCAGATGTGAAAGCCTCAGACGGGAGCCAAGTCTGACCACTAAGGGTCAGCACCAGCGGTCCGGTTCCTGCACTGCTCAGCTCCACTATTCTGGGCCAAAGCAGCTCTCTGAACCAGCCAACACAACGAGAGACGAACGGAAGAAAATTAACAAGAAAACACAAGATATCATGCAAAAGAAAAGTGTGCTTCTGCGAGGCCCAGATAAAACCCTTCTTGTCTGGATCTGCATCTATATCTGTTCAGTAGGGCTGGGGATCGATTCAAATGTCAAGAATGGATTCGATTCCGATTCTTAAGATTCAGAATCGATTATCAAGATTTGATTCGATCCGATCCGATCCGATTCCGATATCGATTTGGGTTAGTGTTATTAAAACTGTTTTTTGAGCTGTTGGATGAATTATATGACTGTAGTTATGCAAAATATTACTACTAGTATTATATTGAGATTCAACAGCAAGTATTGGCAGCTAATGATGCTGTAAGGACCAATCAGCTCCCAGAATGCTGATAGAACTGCTTTCAGAAACATTGTGGGTCAGAATTACCAAACAGATCCAGGGAGGAAACAGAGACGGATGAAATCGCTTTTATTTTTTCCCACATTCCGTTTTTATTTGTTCCATTTTCGGTCTATTTGGTTTTTAGATTTTTTTTGCAAATGTAACCCCAAGACAGTATATAAAGTAATGAAATATAGACAATTTATGCAATTATAACCTAACAATTTAATGTTTTCATACCTTTAAACATATTTAAAGGCAAAAACATGGCACCAGTTATTCTCGTGTCCAACAAAACATTCCTTTTTTGGGGATAAACAAAAAATGATGATGATGGAAAAAAAATACATAAATAAATAAAAGAGGGAAAAAAAAACGATCTTTAGACATATGAATCGATTTTTAGGAATTAATATGAGAATCGATTTAGAATCGGGAATTCGATTTTTTCAACACAGGCCTACTTTTCAGACAGTGATGATAATGGGATTCTTTTGGGGTTGAAATGTCAGTTAATTCTGACGACTAGTTCAGCATAAGTTTGGTTTAGTGTAAGCACTGGTGAAGGATGAGGCAAGCCCTAAAAGTGAACGTAAGTTAATACATCTCCATAGATGGAAAGAGATCTGCATGTGTGTGTATACACAACAGCTCTCATGCTCTGCTGCAGAAAGCCTTTCAATGACTTCTAAAAACCCTCGCCAGATTTGTGTAAGCAGCAAGACAAAAGAGCATGACATAAACACACACAAATCTACTTTACTCCGAGTGAATGCCTTTATATTTTAACAGCATACTGTGGTGACATGTTTATGTGTTTATGCATCCATGGATATGCATGTGCAAGTATTTAAATGACTTAAGTGTGTATTCCTGGTACCGTCCGTGTATATATATATATATATGCTTCTGAATATGACCCGTTTGACCGCTACCTAAACTCATGTAAACAAAGCATCTCTTCAGTGGTGTAAATGTGACAGTGCAGTGACTCACAGCCTCTGATCTTTGACATAAACAGCAAAAAGTCAAGAGTTACTGCCAAGAGGAAAAGCTCAGAGGGACCAAACCAACCAGGCGAATCCAGAAGCTTTTGCTTTGCATCTTTTATGGCATCATACTGAATGAATGTACTTTCTTTTTTCTTTTTTTTTTTTTGTGGGCACACGTTTCATTGTCTGCTCAGACATGGAAGTTATTACTGCTCAAGCAAAATATTTCCCAAACTACATTTTTCTCTGGATTACTGTTGTATGTTTATCCTGACCTAGGAGTTTCTATATCAGAGAGAACCATTCATGACCTCTGGGGTTGCTCTGAACTGTAACATTTAATATCGGGACATAACCACAAAATCTGATGAGAGTTGAAACAGACCCCAGTTGTGACGGTGTATCACTGGGGCATGATGGTGATTATTTTGTGTACATACTTTAGCCTTATTCAAATGATCTAAACTGAATGCACATCTGTCAGCCCATGCTATACATGTAGCAGATTTGCTGCAGAAGCAAAAATGATGATATACACAATAATAAGCAAAAAGCATATACAGCTAATAAAGCTTTTTTATGTATAGAATTACTTTTTTGTCTAAAGGCCCTGACACACCAAGCCGATTTTCAGCTGTCGGGCCATCGGTGTGCGTCTGTCGGCATAGTTTCCCCGGTGTGTCCCGCATGTCGCCACAGGTCGGCCTCCCGTCGGGAGCTTTTCAGCCGATTCGACATGTCGAATTGGTGTCGGGACGTCGGTCAACAGCTCACTCTGTGATTGGCTGTTCCCACAATTTCCCAGAATGCTTTTCGTCGTCATTTGCGGACTGAATAAAGAAAAAAACGTGGCGGACATTTCTTATGTATTAGTGAATAAAATCAATATTTTGAGTTAGTTTCTGCATAAAAATGCGTTTTGATTACATTTCTAGCGAGAAATATATATTTTACTTTAATAATATTCACTCAGTGAATGTATATAATCACTCGCTTGGTCGTTGTTGCGAAGTCTTTTTCAAACCTCGCCAGAATAAAGGCTGACGCGGCGCGCGCCGTACGCCGTACCCTACGCCATAGGCTCTGCATCGATTTAACGCGGACCATCAATCAGCTCCCGAGCCGGCAGGCAGGCAGAAGTCTCGAAATTTTCGGAGCAAATTTCTTAACAGGCGTAGCTACAACTGTTATTTCATCTATTAAACCAACATTTATATTCCTAAATTATTTATTTCAGCCAGCGGTAATTCTCCACAGAGCTGCTGCTGCTCCCCCGGACCGGCGGCTCTTCTCCGAAAACATGGCAGCAAATTGAAACGCAGACTGCGCAGAACGTATGTGCTAGTTGGCCGTCGGGTGTCGTCTTTGCAGTGTGTCCAAGTGCTTCTTTTTAAGCCCGACCCAGCCCGACACAGGCGACGCGAGGCGACACAGCAGTCGGCCGAAAGCGGGCAACGTCGGGTTGGTGTGTCCTCGGCTTTAGGGTGTGATATCACCAGAAACTGGAATACTAATCTGCCGACCCTGAATGGCCAAATCCTGTATCAATGTGACCCAGGCAGATATGACATCACAAGTGGCCACTGCAAACACAAGGTTTGGACACATTCAGAAACATTCAGGGACTGCCAACCAAACTGACACTGCTGCCTTTGGCGATGACTTGTTTGATGTTGTAGATGAAAGACTACAAAAAACTTTTAGTTATTTCTATTTCTTTGTCATTTTTGTATCAGAACATTCCTTGTACTGTAAACCACATCTCATCATTTCCACTTGCAATATCTGGTGTTGAAAAGTAATGCATTTGGTGTTTTCAAATGGAAATGGCATGTCTGTTTATCAATGAAGATTTGTTTTGGTAGACTTTTTAATGTCAGGTGAGAAGACATGCATTAACATGCATTAAGTGCTGGCTACTTGTGACCAGATTTCTCATGTTAATGCCAGGTCTAATCAGGGCCAGAGTGTAAAGTGTCATTCACAACAGGTTCACCTCAGCTTTGCTCCTGCAGCAAGGAAATGTACTCGTGCAGATCAGAGAAACAAGATTATACTTTTAAATTGTAATCTTAAATCTTACTGAAAAATATGATATACAGGTCCAGCAACATAGAAAAAATGCAACAAAAAAGTCAAAATTATGAAAAAAATGTCCAAACAGATCATCAAGACTGTAAACAAAAACAAAAGAAGCACAAGACATCAAAAAAAGATATCTATAAATGAACGCTAGCAAGAATATACCGGAAATGTGATGTGATGTGTAAAATACACATTGTGCTTGCATTAACAATTGTGGCAGTCGTGTACGGTATAAGTACAGAAACAAATGCACTGTGGTAAAATGCAGTGCATTATTGCATAGACAGATCATGAATCATGGGAAAGCAGTGGTCAGCTTGAACCAGGGCTCAGAATAAATGGATGGTGCTCTAACCCCCCGAGAAAGCCACTCACATCTTGAAATCGTAAATTCACAATCCACTCCTGTCCTTCTCAAAATACTTGGTGTCTGCTCAGTGATGGATGATGGTTTCAGCACATGTCAGGGGCAGTTTTGGAAGCAGAGCAAAAAGGGCATTTTCTGCCTTTTTCTTTTTTGTAATTCAGCTTTTTTGCATCAATGCACAAATCCCAAAAAATGACTGATGTACGCTTTGTTAGTATTGTCTTTGGCCTTTCGTTCGACACATGACCTTATATGATAGGAACTCTAGATTTACGCTCCTCTCATGATAAGTCTTCAGATAACATGACAGCCAGCTAAGAGCTACAAGCTGACACAACAGCCCTCCCTTAATGCAGAAGGTTGAGATAAAACTGCTATGGCAAAGCTGTGACTCAACAAACCCTTTTTGAAGCAGATTATTCACGCTTTTTTGCATTTTCCTCATTTTAGGGATCGGGATTTGTCTCAAGGAATCACTAATGCTGGTTTGTTTCCACAACAAAATTCTAATTTGCTCTTTTTCAATCAAAAACAGTGGTTTTCATCACTTAACACAGTTAAAGACTGCACCTAAAGGGGTGACAGACTCCATGCAGCAGGTCCTAAAAAGCACAACTTGCAGGGTTTTCCCCACTTGTTTGGAGAGTGTATGTGCTGATCCTGCAGCTGGGAGGTGGTTGGGGTTTTTCCTAGAGTCAGTGTGTAGCTACTGGCAAGCTGTGGGTATAATTTGAAAATTCACATTTCTTTTAATAATTTTTATCCAGTTCTTTAATGATACACTAATTACTCAAAAATAGTACCGTTTCCAAGGTCAATAAGAAGAAAAATACATGCTTAAACTTTGTTTCTAGAGCACAAATGTTAATATGTTCAGCAGAAAGACTAATCTAATTTCAACTCAATACCTCCCTAGAAAAAAATGTAAATTGTAAATAAACCTAAGTAAAATTTTAAAACAACATTGTTTCAGCCCCAATCAGTATGGACTGCACGTATCGTACCTCTGTTACACAAACTAGGGCAGTTCATCCGTCAATGATAACCCTTCATCTTCTCAAGATTCACCAACAGGAGTAAAGGCTGAATCATATTAACCAGAAAACAAAAATGGGAGAACATGTTCTTCACGTTGCTGCCTCTTTTGTCTAGACGGGACGGGTCTCACTGGAGCGGCCAGATAACAGGACAGGAAACACGCTGCAGTCGGTCCTGAAAGGTGCTTACTTGATTACTTATGTGAACCAATAACAGTCTCTCCAGGACTTTTATGATGTGGGATGTACGCACAACGATTCTACGGTAACCCGAGGTCAGATGGATGTGTCTTCTTAGGAAATGGAACAAGGCAGGATGTCTTCCAGACTTCCACTTTAATATAAGAAACCTGTAAAGATCTCTCAAAGTTTAAGTTTGCTTTGGTACTCTGGAACTAACGCCAGGGTTATAATAGTTTTGAATTCTTCATTTTAGTTTAGTTTTATTTCGTTTTGACTTTTTCTCCTTCAATTCAGTTAGTTTTTTTGTTTTTAGTGTGGGTTTGCTAGTTTTTATTAGTTTTTATATTTTCAAAAATGCTTAGTTTTAGTTTAGTTTTCATTAGTTTTAGTTTTAGTTTTGACGTCACGGACCGTGAGGCGTTAAGGTGCCGTAGCTGCCAGTTGGAGATAAACGGCCAGAGCGGAATAAATTGATCATACCAAGAGGCTTATATTGACAGGGATGAAAACGGAGGAAATTATATCTATAATTTCAGTTCGTTTTAGTTAGTTTTCTAAAACACGCAATATAGTTTCAGTTAGTTATCGTTTTTGTCTTTTAATTTTCGTTTTTATTTAGTTCAGTTAACAAAATTGTTTTTTCAATTTTAGTTTTCGTTATTTCGTTCGTTTTCGTGAACGATAATAACTCTGACTAACGCCTCAAGAAAAAGTTGACGAATACAAAACTGCAAGTTTGCTTTGGTACTTTGGAACTAACGCCAGGGTTATAATAGTTTTGAATTTTTCATTTTAGTTTAGTTTTATTTCGTTTTGACTTTTTCTCCTTCAATTCAGTTAGTTTTTTCGTTTTTAGTGTGGGTTTGCTAGTTTTTATTAGTTTTTATATTTTCAAAAATGCTTAGTTTTAGTTTAGTTTTCATTAGTTTTAGTTTTGACGTCACGGACCGTGAGGCGTTAAGGTGCCGTAGCTGCCGGCTGGAGATAAACGGCCAGAGCGGAATAAATTGATCATACCAAGAGGCTTATATTGACAGGGACGAAAACGGAGGAAATTATATCTATAATTTCAGTTAGTTTTAGTTAGTTTTCTAAACATGCAATATAGTTTCAGTTAGTTATCGTTTTTGTCTTTTAATTTTCGTTTTTATTTAGTTCAGTTAACGAAATTGTTTTTTCAATTTTAGTTTTCGTTATTTCGTTCGTTTTCGTGAACGATAATAACTCTGACTAACGCCTCAAGAAAAAGTTGACGAATACAAAACTGCATGAAACAAAACTTTTCCAATCCACTTTAGGCAACAAAAAAAGCTACTTCTGGGCATGATCTTACAACACCAGGAGCAGGAGCAGAACTTCACACGTAGACCATAAGGCAGAGCAGGGCACTAACACCACTAGGGTTAGAGGTTTAACTCCCTATGGGGCCACACGCATTTTAAGAATGTATGTTCTCGATGTTCTTTGAGAAGCCTCTGATTAAAGTCTCCCACAACTGGTTTACATTTCACACACTCTAAATATAAGCTTCCACAATTACGCACACACACAAAAAGGGAAGCAAAAAAACAAAAAAAAACTGCAAAGAGATTTGTGTTACGGCTCAAAGCAGATGGCAAACGCTGTTAAAGGACGTCTGATCTTGTTATAATGATCTGACAGAATGCAAGTGTTTGGGGTTAGAAGGTTGTGTGTATGAATTGTCTGGGTGATTCAGTTCAAAGTTAGCGCTGTCTGGTCTCGGTGGCCAAACAAACACACGGTAGAAAGACTGATAAGAGCCGAACAAATAAATGTTGGCGCACACCTCCCGCTCGCTCAGTCAAGTGCTGCCAGAGTGTGCGTGTGCACGTGTGCGCGTGCACGTGTGCGTCTGCTCGGGCTGTGAAGGACAGTGTGAAAGTCAGAGGAGACACAATGTGTGTGTGGGTGTGTGTGTACATGATTCTGAACATGAGCTAGGCTGTGAAACAACAAAAGTGATTTATGAAAGGTGATGAAAGATCTTACTAAAACCAGATGTAAAGCCATGCAAGATTTTCCTTAAAATGCAGTTACAGTACTGCCATAAAATACACCCTTGTTTGCTTTGATGTTTATATCATTTCATACATCTGACTATAACTCACAAGTCGTCTCAGCAAAAAAGAAATTCTGAATATTGTTGACATTTTGGTCTCCTATTTGCCTTTAAACTTTTTGAAAAATGTTCCTTTACTCCAAACCTTCTTTTTCATCAAATTTCATATCATTCATCATGGTTTCCTGCTTTGGGAAAATCCCGGGCAGAGGCATAAAGTCAACTCATGGATTTATAAAGAAACCTGAGCAGGTTAAAATGTCAGGCGACAAAGGCACAGTGAAAAAGTGTCAATCAGACATCAACGGAATATGAGAGGGCAGTCATAAAAGTCTGACTGGATTAAAATAAGAAGAAAAAAAAACAGATTTAAGAACTACAAACACACACAGACGCAAAGAAGGGCTGCTTTTGACTGACCCATGGGCTCCAGGACAAACTGGTCTTGAATGACAGCCAGCGGCGGCTGGACACAGATGGACAGCTTAAAGGACTTCAGGACAGACGTGGCCTTCACTTTCACCTGGAAACACAATAATGAGGTGAGATGTGGATACGCCGGGGGACTAGACGAGCAGCTGAAGCCTGAATGAAGAGAGCAGATGCAGAAAACTACGGAGCCCCTCTGGTGACATTTGAAAAAAATAAAATAATGCGTGGCCACGCATTAATAACTTGTGGCCACGAGTTAATATCTCATGGCCACGAGATAATCAATGCGTGGCCACGAGATAATCAATGCGTGGCCACGAGATAATTAATGCGTGGCCACAAGATAATGAATGCGTGGCCACGAGATAATTAATGCGTGGCCACGAGATAATTAATGCGTGGCCACAAGATAATGAATGCGTGGCCACGAGATAATCAATGCGTGGCCACGAGATAATTAATGCGTGGCCACGAGATAATGAATGCGTGGCCACGAGATAATTAATGCGTGGCCACGAGATAATTAATGCGTGGCCACGAGATAATTAATGCGTGGCCACGAGATAATTAATGCGTGGCCACGAGATAATTAATGCGTGGCCACGAGATAATTAATGCGTGGCCACGAGATAATTAATGCGTGGCCACCCATTATTTTATTTTTTTCAAATGTCACATGTTATTACTACACTCGCCATGACAATACTCTTGCTCTTTAATATAAATAGACTATAATTACCATTATTAATGATGAATAACCATCCCACCAAGGAAGTTGCATCCACGAAGTCCAGTAGGTTATAATGCCATCCACGAGTAAAATAATGCGTGGCCACGCATTGATTTATTTTTTTCAAATGTCACCAGAGGGGCTCCGTAGAAAACACTAAATAAATAAATCAATAAAATCACAACTCACCTGCACAGTCACTGAAGGGACAGGCAGACCATCAATATCTTGGATCAAAGCTTGCTGTGGAGACAGATTAGGAGAATGATGAGTGAGTGTGTGTGTGTGTGTGCGTGCGTGTGCGTGTGCGTGTGCGTGTGCGTGTGCGTGTGCGTGTGCGTGTGCGTGCGTGTGTGTTTTGAGAGTACGAGAGTGTGTTGTGTTTGCTTTACCGATGGTTTGTCCATGCTGGAGGACACGGTAGCCGTGACAGATAAATCCTCCACAGTTTCGGCTTTGGGCACAATGTCTGAAATAACAGTTATATATTAAAAAAAAAGAAACCATCATGTTAATACATAATGACATAAATATTCATCAGATATGTGTGTTTTTATACAGACATATGTTTTTGCCTTTTTCTTTACCACTATCGTTTAGTAATTTTTTCACATATAATTCTCAAATACATTCATATAAAACTAGACAGGTTAATCATCTTCATCTTCCTTTTTATAAAACTAAACACGGCCAGTTTTCCCTCAGATATCACGGTTACAGATATGGAACTCCAAATCTCACATTATTAAAAGCTCTGCTTCTCTAGAGATTTTTAAAAGAGATTCATCATCTCCTTTAATTCACATTTAAAAAGTTTCATAAGTTTTCTTTGTTGATTTTTTTTTTTTTTTTTTTTTTTGTGTGTTGATGATCTGTAATTATGTAGTCAAACCTTCTTTGTTTTTTGTTGATAGTCTTCGTCTTGTTGTGTTTTTGTTTTTGATTTTTTGTAATTACTGTTTTACTTCCTAAATTGAGGGTCCGCTGCATAAGCCTGTTGGCTTTTTGACCTCTCCTGTCACATTTGTTTTACTGCAAGTGTTACTTTTATTGTGTGCAAACTAATAAAATAAAAAAAATAAAAAAAATAATGTTATTTGTGACTATTACTACTCGTACTGATTATCAATTTACAACTTCAAAACAGCTTTCTTGCCATTTAGGCAAACCCTGAAACATCAGTTTAGGCTGTAGATTCAGTGCCAAAAAAAACTCTACATTAAATTTTATGATTAAAACTCTGGATTAAGCCAAATATCTGTGATTCATCATTTTACAATGAAGCAACAGAAACTAGATTCTCATTTTGAGACTCAACAATTCAGTCTCTTTAGACTTTCACCAGTCTCCTACCTTGAGTCCTGGTGGCTTCTCTTATAAACCTTTGCAGTTTCTTCATCTCAGCATCCACCTGCTCATAGTCGGCCTCCCTGGCATCCACTTTGGGAGTGGAGAAGAAGGAGGGGTCTGTTCCCATG
The DNA here is from genome assembly GCF_033807715.1 of Cololabis saira. Lineage (NCBI taxonomy): Eukaryota > Metazoa > Chordata > Actinopteri > Beloniformes > Belonidae > Cololabis > Cololabis saira. Next base: position 43,393,513 of record NC_084589.1, on the reverse strand, counting down.
TACGAGCACAGCAGATGACCGTCTGAGCTAAGACTAACCACAACTCCCTTCAGCTCCCTGAGGAAAGGAGAGGAGAGAGTTAACCGCAGAACATTTGTTATCTGTTAGGGACCTCTGCTCAAAATCTGCCTCTGTACTTCGGCAGTATTCCTCAAGGAAAACGGATTGTGAAGTACACCGTGTGGCTTTTAATATGGAAATAAATGATAAAAAGGAGGTCATGAAGAAATGCAAACTGAGGCAGTAATATAACTGTGCCTAAACTGGTTCCAGATGTGAGTTTTGTGGGAATAATTTCTCTTCCAATCCAGTGAGGCAATAATACACCCACGTCGACGGACAGAAATGTGATTGGGGTCGAGGACGGCAGCTCCACACCTGTGAAGGCAGGTGTATCAGGGGCAGAAAACCTTCCTTTAAATGGTTACAGAAGCACAAATGCATTCAAAAAAAAAGGATGGTTCTCACACAGTGAACACAGACATACAGGACTGTCTCAGAAAATTAGAATATTGTGATAAAGTCCTTTATTTTCTGTAATGCAAAAATGTCATACATTCTGGATTCATTACAAATCAACTGAAATATTGCAAGCCTTTTATTATTCTAATATTGCTGATTATGGCTTACAGCTTAAGAAAACTCAAATATCCTATCTCAAAAAATGTGAATATTCTGGGAATCTTAATCTTAAACTGTAAACCATAATCAGCAATATTAAAATAATAAAAGGCTTGCAATATTTCAGTTGATTTGTAATGAATCCAGAATGAATGACATTTTTGTTTTTTTAATTGCATTACAGAAAATAAAGAACTTTATCACAATATTCTAATTTTCTGAGACAGTCCTGTATACACACAGTCTTGCTCTCGTTACTAAAACTGCCCACCCTGTTGTGAAACGACGACGAACGATCATCCATAAACAGAAAAAGTGACAACAGGAAAGACATACAAGGTACCAGAGGACAGGGAAGCTGTAGATGGATCCCTTCACTGTATGAAAATATAGACACTTTCACAGATTGCACTATAAATCCTTTTTGGATACATGTGCACATGTCCCTTTTTCTCTGCCTAAAAAGCACAGTTTTGCTTCACTGACACCAGACAGTATGGAATCTTCCCACTCCAAAGCACAGACAGAAAACTCCCACAAACACAAACACCAATTTTTTTCTCCTTCACCTACATCTTTTCAACAGATCCTTACACTGACTCTGAACTTAACATGTAAGCTAATATTCTCAGAGTCATTTTACATAGGCCTACATGTACAGCAGTGCAACAGTCCCTTTTTGAACCTGCTATGTCAGGGGTCGGCAACCCAAAATGTTGAAAGAGCCATATTGGACCAAAAAAACAAAAAACAAATATGTCTGGAGCCGCAAAAAATGAAAAGTCTTGTATAAACCTTAGAATGAAGGCAAATGATGAAAGGAGAAATGTCGAGAAAAAAGTCAAAATGTGGAGAAAAAAGTCAAAATTTCGAGGAAAAAAGTCAAAATGTCGAAAAGAAAGTGTAAATGTCGAGATTAATGTTGATGTACAATCTCGAGAAAAAAGTGTAAATGTTGAGAAAAGTCGAAATGTTGAGAAAAAAGTCAAAATTTCAAGAAAAAAGTTGAAATGTCGAGATTAAAAAGGAAAGGAAAAAGGAAGAAAAAAAGAGAAAAAAAGGAAAAAAATAAGAAAAAAAAACAAGAAAAAAAATGTAAAAAAGGAAGAAAAAAAAGAAAAAAAGAGAAAATAAAGATAAAAAAAGAAGAAAAAAAGGAAAAAAAAAGGTCAAACATTTTTGAAAAAGCTCCAGGAGCCACTAGGGCGGCGCTAAAGAGCCGCATGCAGCTCTAGAGCCGCGGGTTGCCGACCCCTGTTCTATGTAAAAGGACCCATGTTAGCGCGGCTTATTGTGTCACAATTAATACTTCAACAGCAGAGGAATAAACTGGAGAAGATTAAACAACTGTTTTAACTTATTATAAAGTGTATCAGATAATAATTGCTGCCTCAGAGACGGGGTGAGAAGTTCCAGCGTTCCAGAGGGACTCGGAGTGGAGTCATTGGAGGTGATTTGGACATCTGGATGCCAAGTGGACTTGTCCCTAAGGAGCGGTTTCAGACATGTCTAATGGGGCATAGAGTCCTGGGGCCAACCCGGGACACGCTGGTGGGGTTTCGTGGCTGGAAACATCTCAGCTCAAGCTCAAGAACATCTCAGAGCGAGAGGACATGGCTGGTTAGAGGGAGATACGGGTCTCTTTGCTTAATCGGCTACCAACGATTCACAAACTTAGATAAGAGGACATTAATGGATGGAAAATTGCTTAAAAGGATTTCTCAGAAATATAAGGCTGGCATTGATACTACATCCCATAACACAATGGGAAATTAGGACGACTAGCAAATCATGTTGCTGCCATTGTGCACTCCCTCTTTACAGTATTAGTAATATTAGTATTAATTAGTATTAATACAATATTAGTTAACTACTTCTTTGTCTTGGTCAAATAAGGCACACCTCCCAGCTCATACCTTTAACATAATATCCCATGCTTTTCATTTCCACAAAACTGCTTTAGATTGCATTCATATTTGGATTTGTAAAGACTTCTGAAGGCCTGACCATTTAAATCTAGTGCAGACAGAACAATAAACCTTAATACTGCCTGAAAAATTAAATAAAAATAAGAAAAAGTGAGAGCTCCTGGTGCATTGTGGTAAACCAGATATGCAACAGCAAGCGGCTGCGAGCAACTGTGTGTTTGTTTTGTGTGGACCGGCGCGCATGTGTGTTCCTCTCCCACACTCCCCCTACACGCTGAACAGCCTGATGAATATCAAACACACACACACACACACACACACACACAGCCTCAAACTAAACCAAACAGCTACCCAGACACACACTATCTGGAGCATCTAAACTACTCATGCACACACAGGATCAGAGACCACATCGTTTTTCTAGTGGGCTTGTGTTTCTTGTTAAATTGTATCAAATTGCAGGTTGATTGTAGTTGTTTGGAGGAAGACAGCCTGATTTTAGTGGCCCCGCCTCGCTACGCTCTGATTGGCCAGCTGGAACACACTGTCAGGTGGTTTCCTGTCAAATGTTTGGTATTGGATTTTGCGAGCTGATAAGCGAACATACCTGCTGCAGCCACATGCGTGTACATTTACCTCATTTACCTCCATGTACATTTACCTCCGTGTATTGTACAGGACTGTCTCAGAAAATTTGAATATTGTGATAAAGTCCTCTATTTTCTGTAATGCAAAAATGTCATGCATTCTGGATTCATTACAAATCAACTGAAATATTGCAAGCCTTTTATTATTTTAATATTGCTGATCATGGTTTACAGCTTAAGAAAACTCAAATATCCTTTTCTAAAAAAAATTAGAATATTCTGGGAATCTTAATCTTAAACTGTAAACCATAATCAGCTATATTAAAATAATAAAAGGCTTGCAATATTTCAATTTACATTGACACTTTACACTGTATATTTACACTTTACACTGTATATTTTATTTAAACCACAGTCACTCTATTGTACATTTTTTCTGACATTCTTATATTTATATATTTTTTTGTACATTTTTTCTTTGCACATTTCTTGTACATATGAGACATGCCCCACTTATCTGTTTATTTTATTTTTATTTTTTATTATCCTATTTGATACCTTCAACGTTTTGCTGCTCAGTTGCCTTGAAATTGCCCCTCAAGGATAAATAAAGTTTTTCTGAATCTGAATATTTCAGTTGATTTGTAATGAATCCAGAATGTATGACATTTTTGTTTTTTTAATTGCATTACAGAAAATAAAGAACTTTATCACAATATTCTAATTTTCTGAGACAGTCCTGTAAATGTACAAACTGAACTGCAAGGTGACAGCACTGTCTACTAGGTGACCAAATGATCCGATTTACATGGAACAAAGCTTTTTATGCACACAGATCATTTTATGATCCAGCCCCAGATGTTTTGTTTCGCTGGATTGTGTTGTACTCACGGGAAGTTGGCTACACGAACAGCCACAGGCACAAAGGAGAGCTGGGCTGCCCACTTCAGAGTCACATCCTGGTAGACCAGCAACATGTTGTTGTGGTTACCTAGCAGCAGGTTTGTGGTACCATCTGTCACTAAATAAGACCAGAAGAAGAAGAAAAAAAGTTGGAAAGAAAGATCTGTGATGGAATGATTTTGCACATTTTAGTCAATGTTGTCACACAAAGCAATTTGTACTGAGTGTAGCTAAATAAATATATAAAGGAACTGGCTCTATGATAAATGTTTGATTTATACTACGGAAACAAGGAAGACATTTTGAAACCAGATTGGAAAAGTACAACAAGTTAAAACTTAAATAAGTTTTCCAGTGTTTCTTTTTTTCCCCAACAGTTTCATTTTACCGCGTTCAGTAACGTTACTGTCTTGTGGCTGAAAAGTCAGCCTCGGTTTCATAGCAGCACAAATTTGAGGTTTCTGTCTCTCATTTTTAGGTATAGAAAATACTGGTGCATATTCACAAAAATAACAACCATGTAGCACAGAAATAAGAAATTCCTGTGGTGGGTGGCACTGCCTCTTAAGATGAGTGCAACTGGTACTCTCCTGTAAGAAAAATCTTCTCCTCACATTTCACATCTGGCTTGTATGAAGGATTTTGTCATCTCAATCTTAAATATACTCACTGGCCACTTTTCTAGGTACACCTGGTACACTTAAAAAGTAGTGAGTGTGTATATATCTATGTAGGTGTATGTATGGGCTCAGGTCTTCTACCAGAGGCCGAGGAGCTTGAGGGTTCTACACAGTATTTGGTTTTAAGTTTCTAGGACTGTACACCTCCCCGGCTGGGAGGTCACAGCTCTGAGTGCTCTGATTGCTCCACAGCAATAAAATCACTCTTTGAAGAGACTTAAATCATGACTACTGCAACAATTGATTTCCATTTGGGGATTAAATTGAAATACCACAGGCACCTCTGTTAACTTAACCTTCATCATCTCTTCCTTCAAATGTTGGGATTTATCCACCTTCTTCTTTGTGTTTCTTCTTGTTGATGTTGCTGTTGCTTGGGATTGGTACATATAACATTACTCCTCTTTACTGGAGTCTGTCAAACACCAGAATGGTGGTCCAGTTTGTTAGTCATCATCAGTTTATAAATCTGGATTTAGAAACTCCACAGGATCTTTTTCCTTCATTCTCCATCAATCTTCCATCTTCACCTTGGGTCTCATACTCAGTACCAGTGGTGTGTTGTTACTGAAAAATAGTAACTAGTTACCATTACTAGCTACTTCATTAAAAATTTACTCAGTTAGTAACTCAGTTACTTAGACCAAAAAGTAATGTTTTACTATGAAAAGTAACTTTTTAGTTACTTTAAAAAAAATGCAGCATGAACATGACGGGTAAGGCATAGATGGAGCACCACAAGCATGGTACTGTATGGATTTGCATTGTGCATCGTGTTCTGCATTCTGATTGGCTAAACAGTCTCTGCGCTTCTTCACTTCCTGTGTCAATAACGTTGGTTGCTTAGCAACAACTTGAGAACGGCCAATGAGCTTCAGCAGCAGTTCAAGAACGGGACCCTTTGATGAATCGTTCATTACAGTCTCAAATATAACCAATGGTGGCATGTCGGTTTATAAGAATCTTTTTGCCCAGAAGAAAAAAGAGCAACAAGAACGACCCATAACTATTTTCTTCTCTCAAAAAAACACACCTGCACCGCAGGCTTAAGAAGAAAAAGACACTACAGCGCGAGTCGGGATGCAGCGGCATCAGAAGAGCAGTGGAATACGTGCGAGGCGGTGCTGATCTCCGCAATTTGAAGCCTTCTATAATAATTGTAAAATAAAAAAAAGGTTGCTTCTTCGCAGATTTCACTTATCACGGGTTCTTTTTGTAACGTGACCCCTGCGAAAAACCAGGGATTACTGTAATGACAATATCTCCAAATTGCGAAACTCGCCTTCTCTTGGTTTGCCATGACCATCATGTTTTTGAACGCACACAAACTACGTTTCCTCTGGTCTCCGCGTGGGGAAAAAAAGCTTCACTGTAGCGGAGGTTGCTGGCGCCGTTTCCTTTGCCGAGATCGCAACCAAAGCAATGATTATATTGCTTTATAATCTCCTACATCATCCAATGTTTTCATGTAAACTTCTACTGCTGCTACTACCGCTACTACTAATTATTTAATCACTTTTCCAACTGTTGCTCTGCTTACTGCCCCCTATCAGTCACCGCCGGTACGACGCGCTCTCCTCGCGTACAACGTGAGTGACGTTGCAGTTGGTGGTGCACGCGAACGGACGTGAACGGACGCGAACGCAAGCACCAACAGCAAGTATATCCCAGGCCTTAGAGTATTAGTTACCGCAAAAACTAACGGCGTTACTGTAACGCGTTACTAAATAACGCGTTAGTCCCAACACTGCTCAGTACAGATGTTCCTGAAGACTCTTCCAGTTACTTTGTCGTGGTGCTCCATCTACCCGGCATGTGCTGGATTGTCTCCAGGGAATCTTTGCACAGTCAGCATCGTGGCCTCTATCACTTCTGTGCTCAAGACCTGCTCTTGAGCTTGAATCATCAAGGCCCCGTCACCTTCAGACCAGTCTTTTCTAGCCACTGATGGAACTTCTCAATGTCAGCCACTTCTTCAATCTGCCAGTGAAACAATGATTTGGCTTCTCCTCCCATTCTGCTCCCTCCTGGGTTTCTGCTGCCTGAGACATTCATCGCAATTCATCATTGGGTTCCATCATCTGGATCCATTTCTGGATCTTTTGTTGATTCATCCTGGGTGGTGGCTTTGACGGTCACTAAGTCCTAGCTTCCCTCTTTCCCTTTCACGCAATGTGGTGGTTTTGGACTTGGGGTGAAATGAATCTTGAGTAGTTTTCTTGTCTTCCAACTCTTCCTGTGGCCAGGTGTGACAGGTGTTTCTGCATTGCACTTTTCAACTCTCTCTCTACAGTATATATACATATATAGATATATATATATAGATATATCAGGGTTTATACAGCAATCCTTATGTTAAATTTAATACCAATTTAATACCTTTTTCACTACCTTCAGATTTAAAAAAAAAACTGTCACAACATTAAGTGTTAATCACGAACCTTTTTACATTAATACAGATTTTGAACTATAGAACACTATACAGAACAGATTTATAGACTCATTGATGTTGACCAGATGTTTCACATTTATTTCACTTTGTGAATGACAATAAAATAGACTGCTTAAAATGTAAAAAATAATACCAATTTAAAAAAAAATAATACCTCTGAAAGTGAATTTAACACTTTTAATGGCCTTAAATTTGGCAATTTTCATTTATCACTTTTTAAAACCCTGCGGAAACCCTGTATATACACTCATATATATATATATATATATATATATATACACAGATATATATACACACACGAATCTCCACTCGCCCCACACTGGTGGAGTTACCACCTAGAGAGATCTGAGGTGAGGGCCACACGCAGAAGTACCATGCCTCACTCACAGTTGAGTAAACAAGTTATAATATAGTAACAGTGGTCAGCAGGGGGGGCAGTACAGGGGTCAAAATGACAGAGCGCGTGTTAGCGCCACATCAAAGCAAATACACACCTGGTATCCCAGCATCAGCTTTATAATTACAACCTAATTATGAAAAAGCTCCAATTTATGTTCCTCCATCATTTTCAAGCCAAGCATCTTCTCTCTCCTGTAATCCCTCCGTTTTCTTCCTCTGAGCAATTTGCCTACTTTCTTGTCTCTTTCTACCGTTCTCTCTCATTTTTTCTACTCTCACTTATTTTTTCCCACCCTCTTGTCATTCTCTGCTTTCCAACCATCAGCCTGTTTCATCGCTCTCTACTCCCCTTTCCAAGTCCCTCAATCCCTTCCTTACAATTCTGCTGATATTTACACTCGTTAAGGGAAAAATAAATGGAGACACATGCACAAACCATAATGACCATAATGTCCAGTTGCAGCCAGGGACCGTTGTTCTCTGTCCCCTTTGTCTGTTTCAGTTTTCTGATGTGCTTACTACATACTGCATCACTTTAAAATCTCCCTTATGCTTTAAGTTCAGTTAACCCTTGTGCTGTCTTTGGGTCAAAATGACCCAATTCTTCTTTCCTCCTGCCATGCTCTCTCCTTCCTTCTTCCTTTCCTCTTTTCCTCCTTTTTTACCCTCCTTTACTCCTTTTTCTTCCTACCTCCCTTTCGTCATTCGGTCCTTTATTATCTTCTTTGCTTTTCATTCCTTCCATTCTTATATATATATATATATATATATATACTGTATATATATATATATATATATATATATATATATATATATATATATATATACACACACACACACACACACACACATTCTTATATTTATATATTTTTATTTATTTATATATTTTTTGTACATAACGAGACATGCCCTGTTCATTTTATTCTATTTTATTTCTTATTCTATTTGATATTTTCAACGTTTTGCTGCTCAGTTGTCTTGCAATTGCCCCTCGGGGATAAATAAAGTTTTCTGAATCTGAATCTGAATTCCTTCTTCCCTCCCTTCTTTCTTTCCTTTTCTCCATTCCTTCCTCCCTCCATTCTTTCCTTTTCTCCCTTCTTTCCTTCCTTTCTCCCTTCCTTCCATCTTTTCTCCCTTCTTTCCTCCCTTCTTTCTTTTCTCCCTTCCTTACTCCCTTTCCTACTTCCTTCCATCTTTTCTCCTTTCTTCCTTCTTTCCTTCCTTACTCCCTTTCCTACTTCCTTTCTCCCTTTCTTCCATCTTTCCTCCCTTCCATCTTTTTCTCCCTTCCTTACTCCCTTTCCTACTTCCTTCCTTCCTTTTTTCCTCCCTTCACCCTCCCTTGACCCAAAGACAGCACGAGGGTTAAGAAATGACAGTTATGTAAATCGTTATCTGTAAAATAAGTGAGAACATTAACATTTTGTGAGCAGTTATAGGGGGGTGAAAACAGACAGAGGAGAGCAGTGTGAGGGTGAGGGCCCTGATCCTGCTCAGGCAGCTGCCAAGTGGAAAAGCCAGAGGGAAACCATGAAGAAAACTCGTCTGTACTCCTGTGTGCCACACGCTCAGTTCGGAGGAAAATCAACCAAACAGCCGTGCTAAATAAGAGAAATGAAATTCAGCAGTGGGTGACCACTCAGGCCGGCAGTGTCACCGGCCTGTTAACAATAAACTCAAAAGTAGACTCGGGTTCATTTGGATATTTGGACCGGTAGCTACAATATGATTCATGGAGTCATAGTTCAGTCATGAGGGAGCGTTTGTGCAGTTTGATGACAGAAGTCATATCCCAATAAAAGTTGGTTTTGTTGTAGCCTACTTGAAAATCATGTATTGAATTTATTGACAATTTCCAAGAGTCAATTAAATGAACTAAATGTTGTTTGGAACAAAAAATGGAGAGCCAATAATGACATCCTCATAAATCCTTGCTTGTAAATGTATTTTGTTTTCTTTTTCCATCTCTAATACTGATTTATGGTCAAAGGGATTAGTGAAATGTTTTAAGAGAACACCAATGTGTAAACTGAACCAGACATCTAACTGAACAATTTTGTTGTTTAATAAAATGCTGAAAAACTCTGTTACTCTATGTTCTACAAGAGTAATTCTCAATCTAATTTTACTGGATTTAAGCACAATAGTGGAAGTAAATCTATATGTAAATAATGTTTAAGGTAATAATAATAAAGCTGAAGAATACACCACTTTCAAAAGGAGGTTAAGGTTAAGTTTTACTTCTACCTGCTCCTCCGGACACTGTTCTTTTTTTCCCTGTTTGTATTACGTTTTTGTTGTTGTTGCTTTTTTCTGTATGTTTTGAATTTGTTTTAAAATTTTATATTTTTTTCCTTATGTGTTCGAAATAAACAATAAAAAAAAAAAAAAGGAGCAAAAACCTTTTAGGTCACCTTAAATTCACCTTTTGGGTGACCTAAAAGGTTATTCGGACAGCATTTATACTTCAACTACTGTAAGTTATTTTTCATCAATTCTGTTTTTGTACAATTGAAAAGCCGAACTGTTTCTTTGACGACCAACTGAATTAATCAATATTGGACGCAGAGATTATTCGACTAACAATAATACTCTTTCTATAACATATAAGCCATATATCTTGTATCAAGTTTATGTAAAGTGCAAAGTGTTCAGTGGTCTTCAGTTTTGGCTTTTCCATCATACTCTGCCAAGGGCAGCTTCCTACAGTCAGCCAAATGGCAGCATACCATTGCATAAAATTATTGACCTTTTACGTATTTGAATCAGTTGTTTTCAGAATTTCGGTCATGGAAGGTTCAGTGATGCAGAATGAAATTTGCAATTGGAGCTAGTATTTCACTCCAAGCTGAACACATCTGAGCTTGAACAGTGCCGTAATGATATAATATGAAACCTTTCTATAAGACGGCTATTTAAAAAAGGCTATTTCTTTCCCTTTTAAATGGTGCCACATCTGTAAGGAACATGCATTTGTGGGATGAACAGCAGCGCTGAGTGAGTTGCGCCCATGAAAAAATTGCCAAATCTTCTCTGCCAATGCCAAACAACTTATTTTGCCATTTTACCCTTTTGACGGGTTCATGATACAGCTGGGATATATGATTTTATTTTTATCTCTTTCCATTTACCTGAGATTAGACACTGTATGTCAGTTATTATTGTTACTAACCTGAACCAATTGTGGTTACACTTTTTAATAAAAGCTGTTTATGCTCCTCAGCCTCAGTATACATCCGTATTAAGTACTTATGCTATTAAGTCTAGCTGCAGTAAAGCTAAACACGTATTTGAGGGCAGGAAGAAGGTAAGGTGTGTGGTGATGAAATAATGCATTGTACTTAACTACATTTATTGCACCAATTAAGCTCCATGCCAAAAGTCTTTTGTGTTTTTTACCTGTGGTGTAAGGCAGGAAACAGCTTGGGTTGAATTCCAGCTTCTTCATGAAGCGGATCTGTCCGTTGTCACGGAAACAGAATAGGCTTCTCTCACCCAGCACGAGGATGGAGGAAGAGGAGTGGGAGAAGGAGGGAACACACACATCTAGGGCTTGTTCTCCCAGGATAAATGTCCAGTCAGGCTGTAGGAAAATACACAGGGACAAAGTTAAAGCACTCTTCCATAATATCTTTAATTACAATGAAACAATCAGGATGTTCACTATGAACAACCTTTAGAAAATCTTTCTTTGTTGCATATTCCCATATTATGAGAGTCCCAGATAAACACTGACATGCTTTTGTGGCTTTCTTCTACTGCTGTGCGAGTAGTTTTTTGCCCTCATACAAAACTATAATGGATTAACAACTATCAGGATGTGATCAGTTACTATTTAGGAACTATTAATTCCTGAAGATACTTTGCAAGGCCTTCAGTCCAACCACCTTAGCTTGCTGAGTGTTTTATGGGCCTTTCTGCTGGTCTTTTATTCAGTATTCATGAGCATAACTCTCTTAGTTCTCTCTCCGTATCTCTGTAATTCCATAACGTCCCCCAGAGTTTTGTGGGAATCTAAGGGTAATGGAAACGCAGCTACATTTCCATTATCTCTTAATTTGCGCAAACCATGAGAGCTGCGGTAAATAAAGTGATCTTCCAGCGTTTACCAGCATCTTACAGTTGTCGTACTTTGACGCTCTTCCTGGCAAAGTTTTCGGGTCGCAAAATAATATTGCTGAAAATGACAATAGTTCTAATTTGAATAACTGCCAAATGTCACAAAAAACTTTCTATGCTTCCAGGAGGTTAGTCTTTCAGATGTGTAGATCACAAAAGTGTAATGGAAATGCTTTTTGTGCATTTGCACGTGTCAAGCAGCACTGGATGTGACGCAGTCGGTCAATTTAAAGTCATCGATGGAGGACCAAAACTGACATCATTGAAAATAAAAGCAGAAATATATATTTTTGGTTATTCCTTTTCCTTATACGTGCATTTGTTGTTTTTACATTTCCTTGTCTCTTCTTTTTACTTTACCTCATGCATTTCTGCCTCATTATGCAAATGAGGAGGGCTGCCCTTCTTGGTTCAGCTCCTCTACTATTGGTCAATAAACAGGAAGGAGCAGGATTGGGCCACAATTAAGACTATTGCTGGCTTTGCTGTTCTTAAATGTCACCAGTGGTCATGTATACCCTCTGTTTTTACATTCATGACGGTGTCTTTTGACATCGATATACTTGCTTTTCCAGTGTTTTTGACTTCTGCTGATTCTGCCGGTTTTTCTTCACCAAGGAAAGGAATCTGCTTTACTGAGGACTGCTATTACATGCTGACGCTTGCTTTCTTTTTAATAATGTATCAAACTGTCAATTGGCCGCAGAGAGGGGTTCATTATCCTCTCTCTTACAGATCGATCTGTTTTTCGCAGCCTACTTTACCTGCATTTAAAGCTGTCAAACTGCTGTCCAACGCCAACTTAATTCCTGATCATGCCAGACATTTTAACTGCTTCATTTCTCCAAGTACAGAAAGAATGGACCACACCTGCCTAACGTAATTATTTGCAGTGAACAGTCCAAACATTTTGAGACCCTGGAAATGGAGGCACATTGTTTTAAACGGCTGTATTTCATAAAAGGCAAAAGGCATATTTTATGTGAAACCTCTCATATTGTAGAAACTTGGATCAAATCCTGAGTGTTTTTTTTTACAAATTCATTGTGGTACTATATCAAAAGGTAAAATCATAAAAACTCATTCTTTAGAATCTCAGCTTTCAATTCCTATCCCCCTTTTATTTACATTTGACTGGGTGAGACAAATCCCAAATATGTTAAAACATCTGTATCTTACAAAAGTATTGGAATTCAATTCATTCCCTAACACAACTAATCCTGGACAAAACATTTGATTTAAGCAGTAGTTTATATTTATTAAATGACACATATAATTTACAACTACATAACAAAAAATGCAGGATATTAATTGTGATAACTTACTTTCAAAATTAATTACTTAATTATTACTTAATTACTTTTATTTTGGAAGAATGATTCCCCCTCATCTTTTAAGACTTTCATAGACCAAATCACAACATTTCTACCACTAGAAAAAGCTAACATTGGAAAAATATAACCGTGGCCATCTTTTTCAAGAATTTTGGTTCCCATTATTTTCTGGCTTAGAGCTTCATTCATTGTAAACTTCATTGTACGCTGATTGCTGTTTTATTGCTGTCATTTACTTTATGTATCTGTAGGTATTCGAGTTTTGATGCCCCTACTGTAACTTTTTTTTTTTCTTATTTTTTCCTAGTTTATTTATTTTTATTTATTTCGTGTGTATGTTTTTGTGGGTTTTTTTTTTTTGGGGGGGCGGGGGGTTGTAGGCGAGATTTGGCTTGTGTGCACAAAAGAAAATTGGAAGACCTACTGTCATTAAGGAGGTTTGTGATTGCCTTTCTTTTGTGAAATAAAAAGATATTGAAAAAAAAAAACAAAAAAAAAAAAACATCTGTATTTGTATAGAAGACTGACCGTCAGCCTCTTGCCCCCGGTTTTGAGCGGTGCGGTGGGATCCTGGCGACTCTCTGCATCTGTAGCCACAGCCAGAGTTTCATACCTGAGAATTGGAGACACACAACTAGTTACTTACACAAACACGCTCTCTTTGGACCAGTTTTGAAATTCCGCTGAAGTAAATTTAGAGGGCTGCTTGCCGTCCACTGTTCCAGCTGGTCAAAGATGTTTGCAGAGGTGTGCTTGTTTACACATAATCAAGCTGTTTCACAAGTGGAAAACTATTAAATCCACACACAAATCCACCGCCAAAGAATAAAAATGTATTAAATCTTAAAACCAAAAAAATCTTGGCCTTTAATTTCGGTTGTTTCCTTTATGAAATATATAATTCCTTCATAGCCCCCAAACCCAACCCCACTCCCACGACATCAGCTTAAGTTTATGACACGCAAAACATGTTCATTTGTTAAGCTTCGTTTTGACAGCTGTAAAATGTGGCAAAATGTTGTTCAGACAATTTGCGGTCAGTTTCTCCCCAAGTATTCCCATCCAAACTAAAAGCTCATATTACCGACATAAACATCAGCCTAAAACATCAACAACCCGTGTCATTTTCCCTTGAGGAAAATCAACCTTTAGTCCAAATCAGCGTACATGATGGTTCATTCACTTTTAAATACGGATGTTGAACACTGTAATACATGTTTAATATGAACTGACCCTGCTAGCATCTTAAATCCCCCTCTCTTTTACAACTTCTGTCAGACCATTCAACACTTGACTGACATTACGTTCCCCGGAACTGTGGTCTATCAGTTTTAATCAGCGAACCTTTGGCAACTGGAAAGAATAAAGTGGTCAGGCTGATCTGTGGTCAGTTGATTTTGGCATCCGCGGCATTAGCTGTTTTCCAGTAAGAGGCTGGCAGACGAAGCAGCTTGGCGGTAATCTATCTTTCTTCCCTAACACCTGGATGAACAGAGAGCTCCAAACCAAGCCCAGCCCAACTCTGAACCCCAGACCAAAACACTAAATATCCACTGAGTTTTCTCACTCTATCATGTATATTTGGACCACGGAGCTGTTGCTAATCGAAGCGGACAGGCCTGAAATTCACCTGAAATCATAACAACTTCAGCCTAAAATAACTGCCACATTATGGACTGTGTATTCTTTTTTTCTTTCTCCTAAAATTGGTTACTACTATTGGTTAAACATAAGAGTAAAATGGACAATACACTGCTTATACTTGAGATATATAGTACAGACCAAAATGTTGGACACACTTCCCCATTTGTTTGAATGAGAAGGCGTGTCGTAAACTTTTGGGCTGAATTGTACATTCAGCAAGAGACCAGATGTGGTTAAGTTTTTGCTCAAACAGCTAAAACCAGTATCAATATGTAGAACGGATCGCCACAAGGAGATTGAGGTGTCTCGAGTAATGAGCCTGGTTAACAACGCAAAGGATGCAGGATCAAGGGTGAACATGGTCTAACGTGCTCCAACATTGTCTAGGATGGTAAAGGCTTTAATACTTAGATTTTTTTGCAATAGAACACTATGTTTATGGTTTTGAACCGATCCCTACAGTAACACCGCCACCATCACCGAGCAGGCTAACGAGCTTTATGGATGACTGCCCGTAAAGAAAACTTTTTCATAACGCGTGTCCATTTCCTGGGGAAGAAAATTGACTAAAAAATATATTAAACGTGTCAGGGGTTATAAGCTTTGAAAGAAACACTGAGTGGAGTGGCATTCACTTTTCCTGGATGAGTGAAAGAATTCAATTCAGCATAATAATGCCAGGACTATTAAGTAACTGCTTTCTTTCACTATATTTAGCCATTTTAATTCTAGCTGTCAATTAGAGCTTTTACTATTGATGTGACTTTAGAAAGAAAGAATGAAAGAACACTGTACGTTTGTGTGGGGAGGGTGCTCAGTTCCAATCATCAATATTTCACTAAATGTTAGTAATTGTTATGAAAGGGGAAAAAAGATTTGAGTACAACAACAATAAAGGGAAGAAGTCTAAATTTGCTATTGATAACTTCAATAAAACTGTACAGATCTGTGCGTGCGTGCTTGTATGTGTAGGCAGTATCCGTCATCAAGCAGTGTTTAGTTAAAGTTGAAGAAACAGTCACTTCATTTATTTGAGACATACAGTATGTTTTATAAGAATATAAATACTGTATGCCAACGGGGTTAAAAGCACAAGTACGCACACACAAATTACAGAAAGATACACCACATGCATGTGATATGGATAAACAAAGACGCAGACCTGGAACCTGAGACCAGCTCGCACACCCACGCACGCACGCACGCACGCACGCACGCACGCACGCACGCACGCTAGTATATATATAAGTATAAGTTAAATAAACTGAGTGATGAAGAACAGCTTTGTCAGTCGGGTGTTATTAAACGTAAAGCATCAAAGTCATGACTGATCCTTTATCTGATATGGAATATACAGTAGTTTTTAAGGTTATTGTGAGTATTGGAGTGACAAAAACCTTTTTTGTTTGAGAGCATGTCAAATTAAATGTATCAGGTCCGTTTTATAAATGTAATTATGTTATAATGTTTATCTTGAGGGGTACTAATCAACTGACTTTGATTTAGATCAGGGAGATCTGGGAGAAGAGATCTTGTATCTCAATGGGACATTTTCTGGACAAATAAAGGCTAAATAAAATTAAATAAAAATGTATTATTACAAACAACATTAGCTTTATTGAGTTCTCCTTGATCTGCCACACAATGAACACATCGGCTGCTTTTATTATCCATCAGTTACAGTAACTGTTGTCTCGTGATCTGAAAAGTAGTCGATTTCATGCGCAATTGCTATTGTTTTCTTTGATTCAATGTGCACAACTATCACGTTTTAAAACACTCCATTACAGGCACCTTTAACACAGTATAGAAAATATTTGCATTTCTGGGATCTTTGCACCACAACCATAATCAAAAAGAATAAAAAATTGCTTATAAATTTGTTTTGTCACTCAGTGCAGTTACATGCACATCTAAATCAAGCTATTGGCAACAATCTACCTAAGGATTAAACTGGAGTTTCTGAGAAATCCAAGTTTACATGCGCAAATAGACAATCAATTATTGAGTGAGGTGCGTTCAACTCCCTGGTGCTAGATGGCGCCACAAGCACGTTCTTCCCGTTAGTTCTTTGCTGTTCTTCTATTGTGTTGATATTCTGGCTTTGGTGGTGTTGTCACTTCCGGAAGGGGGAGTCAGTAGCTCAGCTAAGCGTTGGTTCCGTATACATGCTGGAATAACTCGAATTAGGACGCATTATCTGGCACTTAAAGCTCTATCTCAAGAGCTTCAGTTCTGTTCGACTATAGCCCGACTAATATAGATTAGCCATATATAGATATGGCTTTTAAAAATTCGATATCGGTCGGATTAAGGCAACAATTCGACTTTCTGTTGCAGAAAGTTGCAGCGCATGTAAACGTACTGAGTGAATCCACTAAACTGGATTAGGTCCACTAAATCTGTTACTTCTATTCAGCCATTCGTGTGTTTCAGCCACTAATACCAATCAAGTTAAGTTGAGCAGCTTTGCTGGCATTCTTCAACTCATATGTTCATGGAAAGTTTACATTTATTGGGGAAGTATAAAAAATGTCAATATCTTGAAAGAAAGTGTAAAACTTTGCATCATCATGTCCATAGACAAAAACCTCATTTGAAATGTAAACATAAAAAGGCAGTACAGAGTAAATCTAGATATAAAATCAGACATAACATTAGTCCAAGAAGATGTAAGCTATAAAAATCTAAAGAAAACTACAAGCTCATTGCTTGTTTTTAGTAAGACAGTGATTTCATGTGTGTAAAGATTCTCAAACTTTCCTCCCATCTCCTGAGAAACTCATTTCCACATTTCAGCACTGTGGTTGTTTGTGCAGTGACAGTGTTGAAGTCGGTGTTTTCACTTATGTATCTGGTCTGGAGAGTCTCTCTCCGGGGGTGGGGGGCCTAACAGATAGCAAACAGCTGGGAGAGAAAACTAAACACATGCAGAACTGACACTCTCAGTCTAAAAGGCTTCTGAAAGATTTGTTTCACCGTGGGGACATACGAGGCCTGCTTGGGCCTACTTTAAAGGGAGGCGTTTTCCGTCCAAACCAAATGTGCAAGACTGAGTGCATTTGTTTTGGTCCATTCCTACAAGTTCTGCCATAAGAATTAATGTCTTTAGAGTTGATAAAACTCCATTCCGGTACAGTCTTCAGATTTATACCTTTAAACTGTTAAGTATCCATTTAAACAACATGTTTTTTGTTGTTTTGTCTTTTTTTTAAACAGTTATAGATTATTCAATGATTCAAATTACCTTAATGTTTAGGGGGGCAACAACAGACAGCATGAAACCTTTAGCCTGTATTTAGGGCCCGAGCACTGACAGTGTATCTGTAGGAATTTTTTTTTCTTCTCGTTTTTATTTTTATTTTTCCGACGAAATGAGGGCCTTTTTCCCCCCCTAAACGTGCCCCAAAAGTCACCAAATTTTGCACGCAAGCCGGGCCTGGTGATAAATTAGATATTTAATGGTTTGCATTAATGTGCGTGGCCTAATGGCTCAACAACGCCCCTTACGGTTTGATGTACATGCACGAAAATCGGTACACACCTGTATCATGTCGCAACTTAAAGAAAAGTCTCTTGGCGCCATGGCCAAAACCGAACAGGAAGTCGGCCATTTTCAATTAATCGTGTAATTTTGGCGCAAGTTATGCCATTTTTTGATGTGTTACACATCAAAATGTGCGTCTCGATCCTGCGACAACGCGCATTACTTTTCTCAGTCAAAAGCGTTACCGTGGCAACAATAGACGCCAAAAAGCGCGCCCCCCCCTTCATCTGATTGGTCCATATTTGATCGATCCTATTTTCTGCAATAACTTTTGAATGGTATGACATAAAGAGTCGTGGGTGGTGTCATCAGACTTAGTTTTGAGTCCTTGACCTTTATTGGTGAAAATTGCATGCACGAGGGCCCGTTCATCGCTGCTTGCAGCTTTAATTGTTTTTATTTTTCAAAAGTCATTTTCAAAATGTGCCTTTTCTGATAAATATCCAGATAGTAGTGTGTTGTAAGCAACATGCAGATCAACTTGACTAGCTGCAGGGTCATCACGCAGCAGACATCCTTTTCCCTCTCATTTCCTTTGTTGCTATTTTCAAATAAAGTTTATTTTAAGCATTTTATAAAAAGATACGTACTTGTAGCTGTCCAGCTGGCGAGCAGAGCTCACAGTGAGAAAGCTGTCTGTTCTGGGGTTGTAGGCCAGGGGACCGGGGAACAGAAAACCAGGGAGGAACCGGCCGAAGGAGTAGCTGTCCTGCTCAAAGAACATCAGCATCCCGTCCATAGACTGGATGCACAGAGAATGGTGACCTGGCAGAGAGAAACAAACAGCAAAGGAGGGTCACACTCAAATAATACATATACACATATACTATTCTACAGTGAGTTCTGATGTGATTTGATTTGAGTTGTCTAATGTCACCAAGTATTATTTTCTAATGCAATGTGAAGATCCTACTGTACCTTGAACTCCAATAAAATGTATCACAAAAAAAATATTCTATGATCCTGCAACGGGTTTCACCTTCCAAATCACATCAATGTCATGCTTTAAGGCCGCGTTCAGACTGCAGGCAAACCGGATATATATCTGATTCCTTCTCATATCCGATTTTCAGGGCTGACTGTCCACACTGTTTTTAGCAAGTGTCCATATCGGATCTGGTTCAGACTGGGCCACATCACTGACTGATCTGACGGGTTGCCGTAGCAACGACGTCGGAGCGGAGGCGTCACCCAGCGCGCGTATTGTGTGAAGTCATGTATTTCTTTTATATATATATAAAAAAATCCCAAAATATCTGTACCGTTTCTGATTGGGTGGGCACTGCGCATCATTTTTAGACATAAAAATGAACGCATACCGCAAAAGTTGTGTGATCGGCGGAGGAACCCGACGTCCCAGCAAAATGAGAAACAGAGAAAAGGTTTTCAGAACAAAACCACAGGAAAACTAACAAACCAACCAACAAAGCTCAGAGTTAACAAAACGAACCAGCAATTAATAACTGGCAGCCCCGCTCCATAACCTCTCCTCCTAGGAGGAGAGGGGCTGACGGGCTGCAGGTTCAGGCTCACAGCGCGACTGAAGGCTGATTTATGGTTCTGCGTTACACCGACGCAGAGCCTACGGCGTAGGGTACGCGGCGACCCGCACCTACGTGGAAATGCGGTCTTTTTTTCTGCTATTAAAACATGATTTGTAATGTGAATTTGCAACACTCAAACTACAAATAATAGTTTTTGACGTGACATCAGAGATAGTACATGCTCTCTGTGAAAGGATGAGTAGCTCCACAACTGGAAATGGGCGGGTGGTTTGGAGCGTCTGGGACAGTCATATCCGATCTGAGTGTTTGGAGCTGTTCAGACTGACACGCATCTGCCCAAATGAGATATGGATCGGATATGAAACTACCTCCCGGAGGTGGTTTCCATCTGGTTTGCAAAAATCAGATATCATGTGGTTTGGGACTGTTCAGACTTCAAAAGAGTCATCCAGTTTCAATCTGGATGGGCTAAAAATCGGATATTTGCCTGCAGTCTGAACGCGGCCTAACTGATCAGGTGTGTGGGAGTTCAAAGAGGAAACCATTCTCCCCAAATCTCCATCCATTATTTTCTGTAGGAACAACAAAGTTCAACACCTCAAATGTCTACAAAGAGTTTTTATCCTTCCAAAAGATCTCTGTTGTTCACTATTTATCACATTTGACCAGCTTCTGTAGCAGCAGGCTTTACACAACAAAAGAGGTTTATAAAGAAGCAAAAGAAATGCCATTTCTTAGGCTGTTGACTTTACAAGCTTTGAACGTGACAGTATTTTTTTCCCCTTTTTCCTTTCGCTGAACTGTAAATGATTTCCCTAACTAATTTCTTGTACGCACCATGCAGTTAATCATACTTGCCAAACTGCCTGTGCAGATTTGTTTTATAAGACATGCAGCTCATAACATAAGCAATAAAAATGTTCACTCAGTTGCTTGAATTGTTTTTGTGTTTGTTTATTTATGAAGTGCAAAGAACATTTGAAACAATCAGTGGTGCAAGAAAAGCCCCTGCAACATCTATATTTTAAGTACGATCTAGTGATCTAGATAGCGATATTAACTGGTCAGTTTATTTTCACAAACTGTAATATTATTAACCACCCAGCCAAACATGCATGATAAAAAAGATCTGCCAGCTTTCAATATCAGGTGAAAATGATAACTGCTCTGAGATGCTGGGTGCATTTCCGCTGGAAAAGCAGAATGAAACACTATTCACACTGGACTGAAATGACCTCTGGACCTTGGCTAAAGTCGTGATACAATATCACGCCATGTACCCCATCTGCCAGAATAACACCAGGAAAGAGGCAGGAAAGACAATGAGGGGAAGTTTTTTCAAAAGATTCCTCGTCGCACATCACGGAATTGCTGATGTGCGTTGACACGGGATTAAAGTGACCTCACGACCTCAGCGCTGGATAAAACAGGGGAGGTCATTTGCAGTGGAATCTTTACTTTACAAATCAAAGCCATGGCACATTCACACTGGATTAAAATCACAGATGTCCTTCGTAATTATCACTGCAGGTCCCCAGATCATTTTGATTCACACTAACGGGAGGAAAAGAATAACATCCGTTTTTTACACAAACTGCTTTTGCACACATCGCAGATAATACATATTTTCGTCGCCTTTCACCTCTGAATTAAGGTTTAAATTGTACAGGTTGCTTTCACATTGCGGGCATGTCCTGCCGTCAACCTAGTTATTATAAACTCTGCTTTGCTGCTCAATCTGCACGTAACTCACAGATTGTATGCAGATACTGCTCACTAACAACTGCAAGGTTAGATCATAAAACGGGTCCTTCATTCCACCACTGTGGGTGCAAATTTCATTCTTTCAGCTGGTGTGCAGCCCTTTCAACAAAGCCAGTGTCATATTCAATAAAGTAACCCCCTCTCATCCTCATATTTGTACATTATTAGTGGTAATATTAATTCCAGTAAGTTTCTGTAAAGTCTGGCATCCAGGGAAGACTTATCTTAATTTAATTTAGTTCAATCTAATTGTGTCTTGCGATAGATATCAAACTAACAATTCCAATTCAATACATTACGTCTCACAATCAATTTATTATCCCGTTAATATCAATTCAGTGGTGAAGGCAGAGTAGTTAACTAGCTGGATGCCAAGTGCACAACAAGATGGCAATAGTGTTATTATAGTTCTATTTATATTATTGGGGTGATAGCAGCAGGGTTGGCTTTAGTTCATCTTAAATACTCAATCTGATGTTGCCTGGAGTCGGAATTTTAAACCGCTCTATAAATCATTTAGAGAAAAATCAAGGGAAAGAAAAAGTAACAGCATAATTATAAAATTCACTAAAATTCAGGCTTGGTATCTTAACTTGCTCTAAAACATATGTTTCTATGCTCTCTCGTGTTTACAGTTACAGCTGTAAGAAATAAGCAACCTACATTCATGTTTTATAATTGGCCATCTTGTCTCAACAGCACCCCTTTTACACAAAAATGCAAATACTCAGAATTAGAAAACCCGCGCTGACTCAGTTGAAAATCACCTTTGTGCCACTTCCAAATGCTTTGATTGATCATTTGTTGATCCAGATAAACAGAAACAGTTGAGAAAGCACAGCAACCACAAATTGAGTGTATCAAAGGAAAACAAGATCCAACAGAACTGGAAGGCAGCAAAAATACATTTTAAGTGATGTATTTTCATTCTGTTTAAAAAAAATGTGATTTCCCCAACACAAGCACCAACAATCCCAGATGACTTTTGTGGCTTCTGTTTTATTTCAGCCATGATGTCATGTTGTGCTATTAGGTGTGTTTCCCCATCTGGCTGGATCTGATACCTCCATTAACACCTCCACACAAATGCCTGCGCACACACTTAGGTCTAAGTAAGAATGTGCACACAAGTCTGTTTATAAAGGAAAGGCACAATGTAGGACATACTAAGCCCAAACACACAAAACACACTTTTACACATATGGCCATAAAGCAGTGGGGTTAGTGTGACCAGAGAACTATAATTAGGCCTCAAAGCGCTATTAAAACTCACACTGCCATCAACTAGAGGTCAGGAAGACAGCCACCTACAATGCAACAGGCACACATACTTAACATGTATCACCAAGGACTTTAACAGTGAAGCTGCAGCCGTAACAAGACAAAAGCTGTCTGTTAGGAACGGAGTAAAGGAAACAAGTGTACGTTTTTTTACCCTTTGTTGTCAGACAAGTAAATCATGCTCTATCAATTGTTTTTATTATATTAGTTTATTCCTGTATGTATTGACAAAGGGCCTGATTTACTAAGATCCTAAATAAAGAGTACTAAATTGCGTGTGCACTGAAAAAGTTTGCACGTGCTGTTGTTGTGTGTTTTGCGGGTGATCAACTAAGAATGCTTGCGCAATTGATAACAGGTGCCAAACGGAGTATTTAAATGAGGTGTTGCGTGTCTTACGGTTTGCGACATGGGAGATATTAGTGGAAGAGGCAAATAAACACATTCATGAACTACAGCAAAGAAATTTAAACATTACCAAAAGAAACGCAATATGGGAGAAAATCTGCGATAGAATAAATGCAGTTGGTAAGACAAAAAGAACGGCAGATGAGGTTAAAAGAAGGTGGCAAGATATAAGGCGAAGAACTAAAGAAAAAGTGGCCTTTAATAAAACTTGTGCAACCATTTTTAAAATAGCATGCAGCAGAATAAAGACTCTCTCTCTGCGTATTCTTTGATTTTGGCGATGTCGCCTCCTTGCCACAATAACAGCAGCCATCGGTGCGTAATGCTGGTCAGATTAGCACCTTCCTTTCGAACGTATTAAATACAGACGCAATGACAATCCCCGCAATTACTTTCTGGCTTGGTAAATCTCATTGCGTGTGGTAAATTAACCTATTTGCATTTTCCCCTCCCAGTATTTAGCGCATTCTGGCGGGTACGCCCCATATTGATTATTCATCAGGGAAAAAGTACTAAATGAACAGCGTGTGCTATTTTGCTCATTTGAGAGACGCAGTCCTCTTTGCACGCTGGTAGTAGATCAGCTTGCACATTGGTTTGCGGGTGATGTCAAGTTTGCACACGTTTTTACGCACGCAAACCTTTAGTAAATCAGGCCCAAGGTGTAGTAACAAACTACATGTGTCATTCACTTACTTTTCTATGAATGTTTCATTATTGCCGTCATTAATTTAGCTCTTTTTCTTAATTTCCTTCCCCATAGCAGCTTCACCTGGGCTCACGTTTTATCTGTTTGTTTGTGTCTCTGTCTTGTCTTCTCACTTTCCCCTGCCAGTCGCCCTTCTTTCCGTTAAAAGGGAGTTCTTCCTGTCAACTATATTTAAATCCCATCTCAAAACTCACCTTTACAGAACTGCTTTTAATGTGTGATCAATGTCCCATGTCATGTAGTGTCCTCATGTACTGTCCTGAGTCATGTAATTGTCCTATGTGTACTGTTTTTATGATTTTTATACTACTGTAAAGTGTCTTTAGTGTCATTGAGTGTACTGATTTTATGATTTTTACTAATGTAAAGCGTCTTTGAGTCCCTAGAAAAGCGCTATACAAATAAAATGTATTACTATTATTATTATTATTAACTGTATTTGCTCAAGAATTTGATGCAATCAGTTTGTTTCCTAAACTAGATGAATTTGTACTGCATGAAACTTATTATTCTGAATTGGGCTCTACTGAACTAAATTACAACTGACTGAAATTGCAGCATTAAATTCAACAAAGTTTGACCGAAGTGAATTATAACTGAATTGATTTGGATGGTATTTATTTTGTGTTCTTTCTCTGCGATGTGCCCTGAAATTACTTTCGTCATCAGTTGGTGCTTCTAACTGTAACATTATGTACGGAGTTATAAAAACCAGCGTATAGCAGGTATCGGGACTGGTGTCTGGCGGCAACTTCCCAAGCTGAAAAGGATAGTAAGGGTCAAAATAACACACGCCCGCAGGCGGTTTGACATAGCTATGGTTCAATAATAAGAAAAGTGCTTCAGACTGAAAAATGAAAGCCGGTCTGTGCCATAACGGTGCATGCTCGTGCCCAGATATAACATGTCAAAGAGCCCAGTATGAGAGGACTATTGCTCAGAGACAGTGGAGGAAACAGACCTGTATTAGTGTCATTAAGAAGACATGCTGAACAAACACACACAGAAGCCAACAAAGCACAGAGGCTGGCTGCACCTCGCCACCGTGTGTGAGACACAAACACGGGAATGTGAGTGTCTATGCAGCCTTGTGTAGCCCATTCTTATTAATATTATTTATGTTATTTTAGTATGTGCGTCCCTGCAGCGATGTGTGCGTGAACATGTGTCTGGCCTAAGCTTGGAAACACCAGTCCATACTTTGGGTGTGAGTGTGTGTGGCCTGAAAGTGACCCAAACCTAGAGGCAGCCCGGCTATTAGAGCCGTATTAGTATAGCGCTGCTATTACATTGCCTACAGCACTGCTAAATGGCTGCTATTATAGACGGCCACATCCACACATACACGCTCACGTGTAGGAGCAGACTTGTAAAAACACTCTCCCACCCACACACACACACACACACATTGTGGAGGTTCTCCATATTCCAACACATATTTAACGTCCTGTCTAGGAATGGGTGATATTTTACTGTTCACGATTTACCGTCAAAAAAATTCCTCACGATAAGAATTTGTCATCTCACGGTAAAAATGATAAATTCCCGTTGATGATGTTTTTGTGTAAAGCTTTGGAAGGAAGGAAGGAAGGAAGGAAGGAAGGAAGGAAGGAAGGAAGGAAGGAAGGAAGGAAGGAAGGAAGGAAGGAAGGAAGGAAGGAAGGAAGGAAGGAAGGAAGGAGGAAGGGAAGAAGGAAGGAAGGAAGGAAGGAAGGAAGGAAGGAAGGAAGGAAGGAAGGAAGGAAGGAAGGAAGGAAGGAAGGAAGGAAGGAAGGGAAGAAGGAAGGAAGGAAGGAAGGAAGGAAGGAAGGAAGGAAGGAAGGAAGGAAGGAAGGAAGGAAGGAAGGAAGGAGAGAGCAGGAGGAAAGAAGGAAGGAAGGGGAAAAAATAAGGAAGAAAGGAAGGAAGGATGGAAGGAAGGAAGGAAGGAAGGAAGGAAGGAAGGAAGGAAAGGAGGAAGGAAGGGAGAAAAGAGGAAGGGAAGAAGGAAGGAAAGAGCAGGAGGAAAGGGAAAAAAGAAGGAAGGAAGGAAGGAAGGAAGGAAGGAAGGAAGGAAGGAAGGAAGGAAGGAAGGAAGGAAGGAAGGAAGGGAGAAAAGAGGAAGGGAAGAAGGAAGGAAGGAAGGAAGGAAGGAGAGAGCAGGATGAAAGAAGGAAGGAAGGGGAAAAAATAAGGAAGAAAGGAAGGAAGGATGGAAGGAAGGAAGGAAAGGAAGGGAGAAAAGAGGAAGGGAAGAAGGAAGGAAAGAGCAGGAGGAAAGGGAAAAAAGAAGGAAGAAAGAAAGAAAGAAAGAAAGAAAGAAAGAAAGAAAGAAAGAAAGAAAGAAAGAAAGAAAGAAAGAAAGAAAGAAAGAAAGAAAGAAAGAAAGAAAGAAAGAAAGAAAGAAAGAAAGAAAGAAAGAAAGAAAGAAAGAAAGATAAATTCCCGTTGATTACGTTTTTGTGTAACAAACATGGCGGATCTGAGAGCTAGATAGATTCATAGTTAAAAAGGTGGAGTTGAATTGGTATTTTTTTTATCGTCATTTTTATCGTTATCGAGATAAATGCCAGAAATTATTGTGATACATTTTTTAGTCCATACCTAGTCCTGTCACACAACTTACATTTTCAGACACTCAGCTGCTCCGACTGTAAAGCCGTGAACATTTCTACATCTCCAGTAATCCAGCAAAGAAAGCACGCTCCAGTGTGTGTTTACGTCTGTGTGTATTCATCACAGTGAGTGTGTACATGCACAGCCACGAGGTCGTCACATTTTCTTGTAAACTATGTAAAACTCCTCTGACCCCGAAACACACTGCATCACAACATACACATCTGCCGTTTTCAATGGAGCAAGGATTTTTATTACTGTAATTTTGATGTTGAACTTGAACTGCCAACAGAGAACTGAGCCTTCAATGAAACAAAAATAGCTCAAGAAGAGAAAAAATAAAACTCATATTGGCCCTATATGTTATTTAATCACAGGGCCAACCACACTAGTGATGTATTCTATCGCTTTCCACAGTATCCCATCTAATAAATTGCAAATTATGCCTTCCAAAAAACTATCAACCAGAAAAGCAAAAGTTAAAAGAAACTATATTTGAGTCTTTATGTACACATCAGGGCATTTTTGTGCATTACATTTTCTTTCATTTCTGCTTTTCAAGATAAACTATTTCAGGCATACAAGTAGAAAAGATTCAAGCAACTATGACAAGATATAGTGACTTATTTTATTTTTATGAAATGTGGAAGACAGAAGCACAAAAATTAAGTGTAGGAAAAACCCAAGTTTGTCAAATCTGCCAAGTTTGTAACTTGGACTTTGTAACTTCCGGCTCTTCCTCGACCTCCTCAGGCGTCAGGTACAGCACGCTGCGGACCCTGGACAGTTTGTTTATCGGGTTGGTGTGGAGGATCCTCCACCTCCTACACCGAGCCCACTAACGTCTGGACCAGGGACTAGGAAGTCTCACATTCTCTTCCTGGACTTTTTGAGTGCCTTCAACACAATCCAGCCTGTAGCACTCCAGGAAAAAGTGACCAAAATGTGCGTGGACCCCCTGCCTGGTTGCTTGGATTTCCAGCTACCTCACCGACAGACCACCGACGGGCTGAAGGACATCACGTCCGACACTGTGGTCAGCAGCACTGAAGCTCAACCGGGGATTGAGCTGTCCCCCGTCCTCTCCACTCTGCTGCAACACTGGATCATGTAGCATTCAGAAGCTTGCAGATGACACGGCCATCATGGGGTGTATCAGAGACAACGAAGAGGAGGAGTTCCTTAAAGACTAAGGAACTGGTCATTGACTTCGGGAGGGACAGAACCCGTCGTAGACCAGTTCTTTTAGGAACGGAGGAGGTGGAGGTGGAGGTGGTGAAAACCTAAAAATATATTGGGCTGTGAAAACAAGCTGGTCTGGATGAGCAACATGAGGCAGCTGTATAAGAAGCTCAGAGCAGGATGGCACCAGAAAGACAGAGGGACTGTAGGACGGGTGGCAGTCAGTCAGTCAGTCTGTCTAACAACAATGTAAAAACATGCAATAATCTCTGTGGTGTGTAATAACCTATGTGTGGAATTATTAGGGCCCGAGCACTGACAGTGTGAAGGCCCTATTGTATCTGTAGGAGTTGTTCTCGTTCTCGTTTTTATTTTTCCGACGAAATGAGGGCCTTTTTACCCCCTAAACGAGTCACCAAATTTTGCACGCAAGCCAGGCCTGGTGAAAAATTAGATATTTAATGGTTTGCATTAATGGGCGTGGCCTAATGGCTCAACAGCGCCCCCCGGAAAACTTTGTGCCTCAAGCCCCACAATACGGTTTGACGTACATGCACGAAAATCGGTACACACCTGTATCATGTCACAACTTAAAGAAAAGTCTCTTGGTGCAATGGCCGAAACCGAACAGGAAGTCGGCCATTTTGAATTAATCGTGTAATTTTGGCGCAATTTATGCCATTTCTCCGGCCGCTTCTTCGCCCGAACCGTAACGTGCACCCAGGTGTGTTATACATCAAAATGTGCGTCTCCATCCTGCAACAACGCACTTTACTTTTCTCAGTCAAAAGCGTTACCGTGGCGACGATAGACGCCAAAAAGCGCACCCACCCTTCATCTGATTGGTTCATATTTGATAGTTCCTACTTTCTGCCATAACTTTTGAATGGTTTGACGTAAAGACTCGTGGGTGGTGTCATCGGACTCGGTATTGACTCCTTCACCTTAATTTGTGAAAATTAGCCCCATCCCTTCTTCTGATTGGCCGATATGTGATAGTTCCTATTTTCTGTAATAACTTTTGAATGGTTTGACATAAAGAGTCATGGGTGGTGTCATCGGACTTAGTTTTGAGTCCTTGATCTTTATGGGTGAAAATTGCACGTTCAAGGTCCCGTTCATCGCTGCTTGCAGCTTTAATTATGATTATTGTCTTATTATTATTATTTCTCCTTTAATTTTTGTACATCTCTATATATAACAATAATGAAGTCGCTATCTATCTATCATGGACATTATGCAGAAGTTGTTCCTAGGCAGCCCCCTGACACCACCTTTTGCCCATTGATAGCTGGAATAAGCCACAATCGACCCTATAATGCTTATTGAGACTAAAGTGGGAATAAAATTTTTTTTTTTAAAGAATGGATGTGGATTGCTGTTTTTCCGCTGAAACACTGAACCTCAAGCAGTTCAACACTTCCAGACGCTCTACACCGTAGCTGAACTTTGACTTCCCTACCGGGAGGTGGAAAAAAGGGAATTCCCCTTAAAGAAGCAATACAAAATCCCATTCATTCAAGACGTGTTGGCTGCACTGAGCCAATTCTTCAGCCAGCACTGCTATCTGGTGGAGCAATGATGAACAGCAGGAAATAATGAGGTGGAGAACTTCTCTGGGTGTGTGTACCGAAATGAATGATTATCAAAATGAGTGATTTGTGTATTCGCATGGATTTCCTTGTAAGGATCATTGAGTTTTGCACCTTGGGGGTAAGGAGATTTTACAGATTTTTTTTTGTGGTTAAAGAAAAGTGTGCATTGAAGCTTGAATATGGTTTTAGGCTTCAGTTTAAAATCATGTTTAGATTAGCATTAGGGCGGTTTGGTTAAGTAAAGGGCTGTAAATCTGGGATGTAAACCTGGATGGGCAATCGCATTCATATGAGCAGACGTTTGTGTAAAAGTTAATTTGACATCTCGAAAAACTGCTCCACAGTAAAAAAAACACACGTGGAAACAAAGTCACACTTATTGGTTAGAAGTATGTGCAATCCACGTGCTTCAAGTACAGGCTGAGGCACTGCTTTTAACAGGCCTAAACTGTTCTATTAATCAAGTACACGCACACACACACACATAAAGATTCTCCAAACATGGACTGAATGATGGATTCATCATGCCAGGCCAGAGAGTCTGGCAAGTGCTCTCTTCACACACACACATTGACAATACAGTCATTATTTGAAAAGGCCATATTCTCTTTTTTAAAGGGGGTTCCCCGTGTGTCCGTGTGCTTGCATGCGTCAGTGTGTGTATGTGTGTATTTTTCTTGGACTCTGTCTACTCAAGGGCTTTCCCCTACTTGGTTTTTCCAACAGCCCATTTGACTAAGGAGAGAGCAGCTACATGAACCCTCTCTTTTTCCCTACCTTGCTCCTCCAGCAGAACTTTTATGTATTTTTCCGGTGCTGCCAATCACCATTTTTACCACGGCACATGCACAGATGTTCACTCATGCAAACACACATAATATACTCCACGTTCCCAGTACATCACAACTGAATGTCTATACCAAAGCCTTAAGTCTTATTCTAAGCTGAAGCATCAAGCCAAGCCTATTTTCAGGTGGATTGTAAATATGAAGACTCACTAAACCCTCCGAAAATATACTCTCTCCAATTATTCACATTCTAATTGTTCTTCATAAAACCAAATGGAGGGAAACTGGCACTGCTAACTGTTCATAAAGGGAGGAATTTGGGTGACTACCTGTGACTCCTCCAAATGAGCCATGTGTCATATTGCAGGCTGTTCTTTGCAGGTTATGCTCATAAACCAACTTCAGCTGGTACTGGTCTCCATGATCCACATTCCCTGCAGTACCTGCATATGCAAATCAGGGCAGAAACAAAAAACACGATCTTGTTTGTGAACGTTTATACAAAATATGAATGATGATTTGCAGCATTTTTTGGGATTTTAATGATTCTGTTGTTACCTGAAACTGAATACACTGACAGCTTCCTGGGGTGGAGAACAGCCAGGTGAAGAAGCTCTGAACACCTGAAAAGATGCCAAAAGATATGCTTTTACACAGCAGTCTTCATTATCAACTCTAACATTAAAGAAAAATCATATTTATATACAGTATATATATATATATATATATATATATACACACACATGTATATAAGTCATTAAGTCTCTAGTGTTGTCCCATCTTGACTATTGCCAAATTATTTGGTCATCTGCAGGCACCAAAGATATTAAAAAAACTTCAAATTGCACAGAACAAAGCAGCTAGGATTGCTTTAAATTGTTCACTGCATGCAAAAAATCTTAAAAATGCATCAGCATTTATCACGGCTGTTGGACAGATTAACATTAAGTCTCCTTACTTTCATGAGGAATTTGATCAATAGTAAAAAACCACCATATTTCGCAGATCAGATAGTGCTCACTAGAAACGTCAATAAATATCCAACCAGACAATCATGTTACGATCATTTACTGGCACCTAAGACAAGAACAAACTTTTTAAAACACATTGTTATATACAGAGCGATCACAGGATGGAACAAATTACCTTATAACATCAAAAATATTACATCAAAATACAGTTTTAAAAAGGTAGCAAAATACTTTTTACATAAAATTCAATGAGTAACAAATATATCACATGCTATAATTTATTACAGACATTTATTTGTTGGTTATACTTCGTGGTATTGTAATGACTGTATGATTCCTTTTTTTTTTTTACCACTAATGTATTTTAGAGTTTACTGTTAGTGTATATTATGACTCTGTGTGATGAATTTGTGTATGTATGGACTATGTATGTTCTTTTAAAATTGCATTGGGGACCCCAGGAAGAATAGCTGATGTCGCAATATCAGCTAATGGGGATCCTATAAATAAATATAAACATATATATATATATATATATATATATATATATATATATATATATATATATAGTTTAAAAAAAATAAACAATTTATTTTTGTGACTTCCACCTTGGCATTTTATTAACCATTATATAAACTGACGGACATGATATCCTTCAATGACTTTGGTTCGATCTTGAAGGACCTAGAGCGTGAAAGCATTGGACAGTGTCTCTTCCTCAACATCTGCACTTTATATGATTGATGTGATTACCTACTGTTAACTGGCTGTGACCTCCTATGCATCTGCACTTTATAAGACGTGCTTTTATCATTTTATTGCTACTTTGTTCCTCTGTTATTGTTTTGTATTCTGTCTTTTACCCTTGTGATTTTATTTGTTTTGACATGCGCTGCTGCCTTTTTCTGGCCAGGTCACCCTTGTGAAAGAGATCTTTGATCTCAATGGGCTACTACCTGGTTAAAGGTTAAATTAAAACAAAAAATTATCTAAGATAGGCTGAAAAGAAGAAAAAAATCTGCCAAGAATATGTGAAAAGAAGCTGCAAGTTTGTCTCCAACAATAGGCCCAGAGCTGCAGACCAGCAGCTGGAGAGGTTTTTCTCCTCAGACATTCCAGCAGGGCAGAAGCATCCTGCCACTGTGGTTGAATCCATGTTCTTAGCTGCAGGGTGAAATCCACTCTTATTTTAACTCATACTCAGAAAATAATTACTGTTACAACTGCCCCTTTTTTGTTTTAAAGACCGGTTATGAATGAGTAGTAGGTGCTGTTCCAGTGATGTTGATCTTAGATTCGTTACTTATGTACGTCGCCACAAAACCACTGCAAAAGACTCTGCTCATTTTCTGGATGGAGAAAAAAAAAAAGAAGTGCTTTTGCTAAATGTTAACCACCATTTTTGTTTTTGTGATGGGAAAAAACAACATGGGAGCAGATATTTTCTTTCATCCTTGAAAAACCACACTTGTCAGCATTGACACAAAACATTTTACCATCTGCCTTCTACAACATGCTTCAGTCTCGGGGATTATTTCCAAAATGCCCACCAGGCATTGAAAATTGTTGTGCAAACAAACCACAGGTCACTACATCTTCCAAACCAGCTCATTTTATTGGACTGTGTTCCCAATATGTTGTTGAGCGCCGTCTTCAAGATAAACTACATCTTTTCACAGAAACTTTCCTCTCCAGGAGGTTCTTGTGCAGCCACAATAAGGAAATGTAGCATTTGTGTGGAGATTGGTGGTACAGCCCTCTAAAGCACTTGTGATGTGTTGTCTTTACATTTATTGTGTGGTGCTCTTACTAATCTCTTAATTTGGTTAAGAAGTAAATAGTGATACTTATACGGTGTGAACACCAACTGCATGTTTTTGCTTCAATATGATATGCTTTTTGTCATTTCTGTTGGATCGGATAACAAACATGGTGTTTTGGTGTATATATGAAAGATATGCCTGTGCATACTTTGAAAAAAGAAAAAAAGTCACTATTTCAGTAATACTGATCTGCACTGAGATCAGCAATCTGGAGATTAAAAACGTGGAATCTCATTGAAATGCCTGTTTCATTTTTGTTTTGTGCTGTTATAGTCCAAAAGCACTCTTTCCAACCATAAATTCTGCATCGTACCAACTGCTCAAACGAGGTGAAGTTCGTGTCTCATGTCTGATGTACAGTTCATTTTCTCGAGTCTCACTTTTAAGCCTGGCCTGTTGCAGCAA
The DNA here is from genome assembly GCF_033807715.1 of Cololabis saira. Lineage (NCBI taxonomy): Eukaryota > Metazoa > Chordata > Actinopteri > Beloniformes > Belonidae > Cololabis > Cololabis saira. The sequence goes on along the minus strand of NC_084589.1, from coordinate 43,360,270 downwards.
AGACTTAGGCCCCGTTTACACGTAGCAGAAACGGTGGTGTTGTCATGCCTTTTGGCCGTTCGTTTACACGAAAACGAAGCTCAAAGTCACCAAAAACGATAATTTCTAAAAACTCCGGCCAAAGTGGAGATTTGCAAAAACTCCGTCTTCACGTTTACTTGTAAACCGAGGGAAACGGACATTTAGGCTTCAGAATGTCACATTATGCCACAGAAACGTCACCACACTGCAAAAACTCCAAATCTTAACAAGAATATTTGTCTTATTTCAAGTTAAAATGTTTCACTTTTAGTCAAAGAAATCTCATTATACTTAAAACAAGACTCATCACTGGAAAAAAGTGAAAATTTACTTGAAACAGGTGAAAATGGTCAAATAACAAGTTAATTTATCTGGTGATGACTCTTGTTTTAAGTGTAATGAGATTTTTTTGACTAATAGACAAATATTCCTGGTAAGATTATGAGTTTTTGCAGTGCAGCGTCATGTGTGCGACCTGTGTTTACAATTTGTTTGGCCACCGTCAATATTTTCTTGTACTTTACCTGTTTTATATTCTAAAGTCACACTTAAAAATAACTCCACTTCTCTGTCACTCCAAACAAAAGACTCTCGTTTGTCTTGAAAGTAACTGAAAGTTACTCGTGTTATTTGTTGATGTTTTTTTCCAGGATTCTGATTGGCTAGCATGACTTTATCTTCTCGTTGCACTGCCCCCTGTAGGTTTGGCTGCTCATAGCCCCTTAACAGCGTATGTATGCGGGTTCGTGTAAATTATGGTATTTTTCAAAACGTAGAGGGGGAAATATCCGTTTTTTGTAAATACCCGGCTACATGTATGTGTAAACGTGGCCTCAGTCTCTATAAATGTGGCCCATGTTCTAATACGTCAGCTACATCTGTGCTCCAGGGATTTTGCCTGCTATCTATCCGAAAGACTTGGTCCCTGGTTTGTACGGTATACTTACGACACAAACTTGCCCACTTCGACCTGAATTATGGCATTTTGAAGTTGGACTTCAAGGAGCTGAGCGTCAGCCGGGCCTCCTTCACTCGTCTTAATGGCGTGTGGGGAGAAAATCCGCAGCATCCCCATGTAACTTCCCACCACAATTTTGTCTGCAAATTTTTAATCACACAAGAAAAAGGTTATGTACCGTCATGAGCCAAACCATTAAAAAAAAAGCCAAAGAGTTAAAAATACTTTATTAATCCAAAAAGGGAAATGTGTTAACTTCACTTTTAAAAAATGTTGCAGAATCTTTTTTTTTCACGGAGAAAAAAAAATGTTTGTGGTGTTAACAATCCAAATTCTGTATTGTGTCAATTAGTTTAACACAAAGGTCTTATTTGCTTTGGCTGGTAAATTTGTAAGTTACCTAATTAGACAGGTGCAAACATACACACTAAGGCTGGGCGATATGGACCAACAGTCATATCTCGATATTTTCTAGCTGAATGGCGATACTCGATATATATCTATATTTTTTCCGTGCCATAATTGGGGTTTCCCCCAAAGCATTATAGCATAGCATCTCTGTTAGCTTCATTTTTTTCTGAGGCAAACCCTTAAAAAAACAGTCAGTTTTAATACAAAGCCACGTGCCAAATGTCACACAGGTTCCTTTATTAACAGAGGTCTGCACAATATCAAAATGTATAAAACAAATGAAATAAAAATAAACTGCCTGCATATATAGAATAAAAATGCTTCTTGAATAAAATAAAACAAATATCCCTTTTCTGCATAACAATTAAATTAAAATACACTGTGCAATTAATACAATGTAGACAGTAACAGGCAGACTTTTCCACTGAGGTTGACAGTTGTGCAAATAAAACATTTGTGCAAATCTCAAATAAAACATGTAAACAGATATTGCATCTCTTTGAGCAAATCTCAAATAATTACAAGTCAACTACTGTACATTTTACAGATTTTGTGCCAGGAAAACTAACCTGTCAACACTGTCAAGTTTCAGCACACAAAGGTACTTTTTTGCCAGCGCGAGGGGTCAGCGTTGATGTACCAGTACAGTCAATTTGTCACAAAATAAGCTATAAACGATATAACGATATAAACGATATTGTCTCGTACCATATCGCGTTTGAAAATATATTGATATATATTAAAATCTTGATATATCGCCCAGCCATGATACACACAGTAACTAACACAGTTAAAACCACTCTAGGTTTATGTAAATATCAGTTTGTCATTCTGCACTGACCATGTCCGGTGCCACTGTTGTCTACGTCTCCGACACATAAGCAGCCCTGGTCAAACTCTTCCCCCTCACCGAGGATTGATGACCACCAGTCACGCGCTTTGAACAGAGACATGGTGCCTCTAAACGGAGAGAGACAGAAAAAAGAGAGGTTCTTGTGAATTAATTAAATAATAAATGCATCAAAATTAACAATAGGAATCCAATCTATTAAAAAAAAGACCCAAAAGCTGGAGCAGAATTTTGGAAACTGACTGTGATATGTTATAATATCTGCTACTCAAAGCATTTCACAATTGTTTGTGTGTGTGTAATAAAAGGAGTGAAAGTTCATAACATTTTACGTGAATAGGTTCTGCACTTAATGGCGATAAGGAAGAAACCGTTCATGATTCTGTGTGATTTGACTGAAGCACTTGCCAGAGGGGAATAGGGTGTTTGAGAAGTGTCTTATACTGTAAAGCTCAGGAGAAATAGGTGTTTACAAGGTCCTCTGAGGAGGTAGAGGAGAATCTCATTCTGTTTTTTGCTGTGTTGATCACTCTCTGGAGAGTTTTTTGCCTGCTGCTGAGCAGCCAGTATACCACACACTGATGTTGTATTGCAGGGTGCTTTCAAACCACCAGCATCTTTCCAGTCTTGTTTTTCCTGAATCTCAGGAGGAAGCATAAGTGCTGTCAGGCCTTTTTACGTTGTCAAATCAAGAGAGTGTGATGGATTTAGAATTATGAAGGTAGATTTGTGTCTTAATGATTCAATCAAAAAAAAGATTGCTTAAATCAAAAAATATATTTTCAATTAAAAAAATATTTTCAATCCAAAATAAAAGTGTTCAAATGCAATTTTTTGGGTCTCAAATATTTTTTTGCATCCAAATACTTTTTTTCTTTGATTGAAAAAGTTTGTTTTTTTAAAGTTTTTTTTCATTGAAAATATATTTTTTTTCTTTTTGAAGCAATTTATTTTTTGATTAAATGATAGACACAAATGTCCTACCCATAATATGGCCCAAACACAAAAAAACACTACTTCAATCAAAAAAGTTGCTTCAAACTAAAAAACGTCACTTCTATCAATGAAAACATTTCCAATCAAAGAAAAACAGTGTTCAAATGCATTTTTTTGAGTCTCAAATATTTTTTTGCATTCAAACTATTTTTTTCTTTGATTGAAATCATTTATTTTGATTGAAGTGATTTTTTTTTTTAATTGAAAATATATTTTTTGATTGAAGCAATCTTTTTTTTGATTGAATAATTAAGACACAAATTTACCTCCATAGAATCCAACAATTTAATACAATGAAACTTTTCAACACAGCCTCACTTGACGATTGATGAATAAGTATTTTTTTTTTCCTTCTATATTTGGTTCATTGGGCAAAAACAAATATATCAATTTCAGGATCTCAGATCCTCCTGAAATTAGTCCAGCCACAGCTTTATCATCTGTTAGTGTGGTAAACTAAGGTACATTCTTAAGTTTACAGAGAGCAGTGTATTAGAGTCAGCAGGGAATCTTGAGGGAGTGGTGAAGGCTGAGTGAAGGTGGGAGAGAGAAGAACCAAGCCTTACAGTTTTTTGTCAGTGTGTAAGAAAGTCCTTAATCAATGTCCAGTTGAAACTGGGGAGGCCTAGATCAAACAGTCTGGAAATCAGTACATCCTAAATAACCATGTTGGAAACTTTAATGTAGAAGTACATATAGGGTCGCCACCCGTCCCTTGAAATACGTAATTGTTCCGTAATTGGGAATTAAAAGTTGCGTTTCGTATTGAACCAATACAGACATATATTATGTTCTTATTTATTTATGTCATAATATACAGGTGAAGGTCAGAAAATTTTAATATATTGCAAAACTTCATTCGTAGTAAATTCAACTTAAGGTGAAACAAATGTATTATTTCCCACTACATGCAAAGTGAGATATTTCAAGCCTTTATTTGTTATAATTTTGGTGATCATGGCTCACATTTTATGAAAACCCCAAATAAAAAATCTAAAAAAAATAGAATATATTATGAAATCAATAAACAATTCAATCATCAAAATTATAACAAATAAAGGCTTAACATATCTTGCTTTGCCTGTAATGAGACAATGTAATATTCATGTCTAGTTTCACCTTTTAAGTTGAATTATTGAAATAAATTAACTTTTACACCATATTCTTCACTTGTAGCTATATTCTCCATCTGGGCTGATGTGGACAAACGTAGCATAGGAGGCTATTTAAGTTGCTAGTAGGTTAGCTGTCTGTACAGTCATGCAAGTTCAATGCTATTAAAGCACTTTAAACTTTAAATCAAAGCGTTTTGTTTTTTCATATAAAAATAAATACATTCCCATGTATTATAGAAGTTTTGGGGATGTCCCTTTTTTGGCGCCTGTGCTGCTGAAATCGGGGTGTCCCTTATTTCTATTTCTTAAAGGTGGCAACCCTAAGTACATAGTCCCATGGTAACTAGCACTGTGTTTTAGGTAAGTCAGGAATTTGTGTGGCATGATAGCATCCTGTATTGTAGATGAATATTGCAATAGCTAGTTAGCTCATGCTTTGAATGCTTTCCCAATGCCAACAGGGTTGGCAGCTGCTTTGAGTTTAACAATCTAAGCAATTGACTCACTTCATGTTCATGGAAAGTGAGTATTTTGTAGTTGGTAACAAGAGGAGTCTGCATTTGAGTTCTGTAATTTTACTATAAGCAGTACTCGAGTTGTAAAAAGAAATCAGGGGGGATGGTGGATTTTATCATATGGGGACAGATCATTTGTGCCGATTACAAATAATATAATATATTACAAATAATAGCACTGACCAAAACACCTGCAGAAATACTGCAGGAATGACATAGCAGCAGTTAAATGCAGCCTTCTGTAAGCTTTAAATATCCACTGGGCTTACATCAAATACATCAAAACACAACAATAAAAAACACTTTTCTGAACTTATCAATATGATTCTGTCCTTCACAGGATAAGTAAAATGGATCACTGCAAAAACTCAAAGTAAGAATAGTTGTGCTATTTCTAGTTAAAATGTCTCATTTTAGTAAAAAAAAAATCTCATTACACTTAAAACAAGACTCATCACTGAAAAAAAGAACAATTTTCACCTGTTTCAAGTAGATTTTCACTTGAAATAAGTAGAAAAATCTGCCAGTGGAACAAAATTTTTTTGCTTGTAATGAGAAGATAAATCTCGTCCCACTGGATTTTCTACTTACCGGTACTTCAAGTGAAAATTTACTTGAAACAGGTGAAAATTGTCAAATAAGTTATTTTTCTGGTGATGACTCTAAATGTTGAAATAGCAGTAAAACCACATTCATTGATTAAATGACATAAGGGATGGAAAAGGGGGATGGCAGTTTTACAGGGGGACCGTTTTTATTTAAGGGGGGATGCTATCCCCCCTCATCCCCCCTCAACTCCAGTACTGACTATAAGAAAGGTAAAAAATGCTGTTTGGCTCCTCTCCTATCTAGCATTTGATTGAACCGAAGGGTTGCTGCATTTGTAGCTGATCATTTGTTGAATTCTCTGCCACTAGAAAGGTAGACCTTGAACCTTTGCAATGGTGACCCATTGAACTACTGGCCACATTATCGCCAAGAACAGTAAGCCTTGGCACTCAGTACTGTACAGCAAGCTGCCAACTGTAGCTAAATAGAGAGTTGGTGCCCAGTCACATGACTTCAGGATTGTGTGTGAAAGAAAAGGAGAATGACGGGGGGGGGGGGGTGGAGGCAAGCAGCTTTTCTACTTGTGCTGAGCAGGTGGAACAGGCAGTTAATCCCGGCAGAAATGGATCAGTCCTATCTACAGCACACTTGAACTGTAGGCTTGAGTGAGTGTTAAAGTAAGTCCCTCTTTTAAATTTGATCTGACTTATTTTATTAAAAAAAAAAAAGGATGAATTTGCACAAAATTCCAGCATCTCAGCTTGGTTTTGCTGTCCTTATCAAAGCATCACCTTAATCAACACACACAATACAAATGAAGAGTTCATCACGCTAAACAATTAACCACGGTATGCAAATAGAGTTGCAATCATCAAACACATGTATGCAATTATTATAAAAGGTATACCAGTATAGAAACAAAAATAAAGCCTAAGAACCTCAAAATGACACCCAATATCTTTTGAAACAATATAGGTACAGCAACATTTAACACCATAGGATCGTAGAGGATGTTCAACTTTAAATTCAGCCGGATATTTTAAATTATTTAAGAAATCGGTCACGGAAAGGGATTTAGTTGCTTTGTAGTGCCTTATAGCTGCTTAACACTATACATACATACGTATATATACACACACAGGACTGTCTCAGAAAATTAGAATATTGTGATAAAGTTCTTTATTTTCTGTAATGCAATTAAAAAAAAACAAAAATGTCATACATTCTGGATTCATTACAAATCAACTGAAATATTGCAAGCCTTTTATTATTTTAATATTGCTGATTATGGCTTACAGTTTAAGATTAAGATTCCCAGAATATTCTAATTTTTTGAGATAGGATATTTGAGTTTTTTTAAACTGTGTAAGCCATGATCAGCAATATTAAAATAATAAAAGGCTTGCAATATTTCAGTTGATTTGTCACAATATTCTAATTTTCTGAGACAGTCCTGTACATTTAACTGTGTATTTCTAAGTCAGTGTGGCTGTTTTATGTAGTTTTATTTATAGTGGGATTAAATATTGCTGAGTCTTCGACATTACATCTACAACTTTAAAGATATTTAACATTGTGTTGTGATGATTTCAATTTGAAACGTTCTCAAAGCTCATCTTCTGAGATTTGAGAAAATTATGTCAAACTTGGTCGAAAAAACACTTCATGTTAAAGAACAAAACTCAAATATCCTATCTCAAAAAAATTGAATATTCTGGGAATCTTAATCTTAAACTGTAAGCCATAATCAGCAATATTAAAATAATAAAAGGCTTGCAATATTTCAGTTGATTTGTAATGAATCCAGAATGTATGACATTTTTGTTTTTTTAATTGCATTACAGAAAATAAAGAACTTTATCACAATATTCTAATTTTCTGAGACAGTCCTGTAAATATACATACATACACACACAGGATAGAGAGATAGATAGATAGTCAGACATATATACACATATATATGTTAACAGGAACTTCATTAAGTCAAAAGCCACAATTTTGGATACTGGAACTTCAATATAAACAAATAACCACACACTTGATGCTTATTTTAATCCACAAAAAGGGGTATGATAAAGCCTGCCCCCCTCCGTGTTGGAACAATAACGAGTGACACATTCAGGACCTGTTTTAACCCGTTACCACTGGAATCAGCCCACAGGTAAATTATCTTACAGTCACCTGGTTTAACTTTAGCTTAGCTCAGGCTAATTGGCTAAATCGCCAAGTTCCCTGGATACGAGCTGAAATGTCAGAAGTAGTGCCGCTTTTGACTGAACGGAGTCGGCGTTGTTTTATAATTGCCCCTACCTTTGCAGAAAGGTTACTCTTCGTTCACACAAATCTCACATTTCTCAACCTCCTGCTCAGAGCCATCGTCCTGTTGTCATGACACTGACGCTCAACGGAGAAGCCGCGTTTGTGCGCAGGCGCAGAAGAGGAGCGGTGGCTGACGGGAAATTGAGTTTTTCCTGTAGATGAGAATCAGAATCGGAATCAGATTTATTTGGCATCTCTCTTGAAATAAAAACGGTCAAAATCATCCCCCCTGTAAAACTGCCATCCATCAATGAATGTGGTTTTACTGCTATTTCAACATTTAGAGTCATCACCAGAAAAATAACACCAGAAAATAACTTGTTTGACAATTTTCACCTGTTTCAAGTAAATTTTCACTTGAAATAATTTGGAAAATCTGCCAGTGGGACAAGATTTATCTTCTCATTAGGCCCTACAAGCAAAAATATCTTGTTCCACTGGCAGATTTTTCTACTTATTTTAAGTGAAAATCTACTTGAAACAGGTGAAAATTGTTGTTTTTTCCAGTGACTCTTGTTCTAAGTTTAATGAGATTTTCTTTACTAAAATGAGACATTTTAACTAGAAATAAGACAAATATTCTTGTTAAGATTTTGAGTTTTTGCAGTGATCCATGTTACTTATCCTGTGAAGAACAGAGTCATATTGATAAGTTCAGAAAAGTGTTTTTTATTGTTGTGTTTTGATGTATTTGATGTAAGCCCAGTGGATATTTAAAGCTTACAGAAGGCTGCATTTAACTGCTGCTATGTCATTCCTGCAGTATTTCTGCAGGTGTGTTGGTCAGTGCTATTATTTGTAATATATTATATTATTTGTATTCAACACAAATTATCTGTCCCCATATGATAAAATCCACCATCCCCCCTGATTTTTTTTTACAACTCAAGTACTGCAAGTGAGGTCAAACAAGACAGGGAATTTGACTCCGGTTATTTTCACTCACTGTACAGTAAATAGATAAATGACAGTTCTTATTAACATATATAGAATTTGTTTTAAAAGTGAAAGGTGCAGCAGTATGAGGTAGACATGGTTATTGAAAGGTGCATTGTTACAGCATAAAAATGTAATAAAAAAAATAAGAGAGGAAACTTGGGGAGGGGACATGAGACAAACATTAAACACACATGGCATTCATGTTTCCGGCCTTTTATTGTTCTATTAGATGCGTTGGGGAAAGAAAAATGTATATTTGAGTCAAAAGAAAGTAGTTGTTCATGAGGCTTCTTGGTACGTAGTCCATGTTAATCAGAATCAGAATCAGTTTTATTGGCCAAGTCAGGTCAAACAAGACAGGGAATTTGCTCACTGTACAGTAAATAGACAAATGACAGCTCTTATTAACATAGAAGATATATATAGAATTTTTTTAAAAAGCAGTATGAGGAAAACATCGTTATGGATTCATCAGAGCAACAGCTTGGGGGAAGAAACTCTCTGTCTCTGGAGGTTTTGGCGTACAGTGCTCTGTAGCGCCGTCCAGAGGGGAGGAGTTCAAACAGACTGTGACTAGGGTGTGAGGGGTCTGCAGAGATGTTACCTGCCCGTTCCCAGGTCTTTTCTATAACCAGAAAAACGTAATTCTGTGGTCATTTTAAGTCTTTTGTAACTAACAGTAAGTCCCACAGCCCATAAAAACCTGCAGGTTGTTTGTTCACACAATGCAACCTTGAAACAGGCATCTTTCCATGCACCAGGAGATATTTCACATATCAGATCTGACCTTTACAAATGTGCGAAACCATGGGATTCTATTTCTAGATTATCATAAAAAAATTGCTGTACAAAGTTATATGATTCAAACCAACCTTCTCCTCCGTTTCACTCTGTGCATCAAAAAGACTTAAACTGATCAAAACCTGGGATTTGAAAAAGGATGCGTTCTTCTAATAATAAAAATAATAATTAAAGCTGCAAGCAGCGACGAACGGGCCATTACACGTGCAATTTCCACCGATAAAGGTCAAGGACTCAAAACGAAGTCCGATGACACCACCCATGAGTCTTTATGTCAAACCATTCAAAAGTTATGGCAGAAAGTAGGAACTATCAAATATGGACCAATCAGATGAAGGGGGGCGCGCTTTTTGGCGTCTATCGTCGCCACGGTAACGCTTTTCACTGAGAAAAGTAATGCGCATCGTCGCAGGATTTAGACGAACATTTTGATGTATAACACACCTGGGTGCACGTTACGGTTCGGGCCGCATTAACGGCCGAACGAATGGCATAAATTGCGCCAAAATTACATGATTAATTGAAAATGGCCGACTTCCTGTTCAGTTTCGGCCATGGCGCCAACAGACTTCTCTTTAAGTTGCGACATGATACAGGTGTGTACTGATTTTCGTGCATGTACGTCAAACCGTATTGTGGGGCTTGAGGCACAAAGTTTTCTAGGGGGCGCTGTTGAGCCATTAGGCCTCGCCCATTAATGCAAACCATTAAATATCTAATTTGTTGCCAGGCCTGGCTTGCGTGCAAAATTTGGTGACTTTTGGGGCACGTTTAGGGGGGCAAAAAGGCCCTCATTTCATCGGAAGAAAAACAATTCCTACAGATACAATAGAGCCTTCGCACTGTCAGTGCTCGGGCCCTAATAATCTTTATTTGTCAGTATAAATAGAAACACACACCGAAATGTGTCCTCTGGTTTTAACCCATCACTAGTTAGATTAGGAGCAGTGGGCTGCCATTATTCCGGGTTAAGGGCCTTGCTCAGGGGCCCAAAGTGGTTCATCTGGATTTCCATACTGGGGGCTTAATAATAATAATAATAATAAATAACTTTATTTATCCGTTAGGAACTTCATTTGTGAAGGATGGAAAAGCATCAGCATCAGTGTGTGTACAGATAACATATGCAACAGGACAGTACAGAAACAAACCAAACAATCAATATAAAGCAACATACATTGGGCAATCACAAATACTGCTGGACTTAGATGCTGTAAAACCATAGCATAGATAAAATACGAGAGAGAGAGATAACAAATATAAGTCCCCCGTTAAGTGCGTGATAAATACAATGATTTTTTAAAAATATGTATAAAAGCGGGTACAAAAATGAATAGGTAAGATCAGCTGTTTGAGTCTGATTGATGAGGGCACAAAGCTTGACATGGCTCTGTTTGTCCTGAATTGTAGTGATCTGTATCTGTGACCTGAAGGGAGGAGCTTATACTGACTATAGAGTGAGTGTGTGATGTCTGAGGCTATTTGTTGTCCCTTTCGTTTAATCCTTCTGTTATAGATGCCCATCAGTGATTCCTTCTTCTGTCCAATTATTTTGCTGCTCAATGTAATAATTTTATTTAATGGATTACGGTGAATATTAGATAAGGATCCGAACCAAGCTGTTATGTTGAAGGTTAAAACTGATTCAATAAAACACTTATAAAATGCTGTCAGAACTGATTGGTGGACTTGAAGTTTACGGAGTTTCCTAAGAAAAAAGAGGCGTTGCTGGCACTTTGAAAAAATGGATTCAGTGTTAGGTTGGAAGTTGAGCTTGTGGTCGATTACTGTCCCCAAATACCTATATGAGTTAACCCTCTCTATAGGCTGATTGTTGACAGAGATAGTGGGGATGTTGGATGGACCTCTCCGAAAGTCAACAACCAGTTCCTTAGTTTTAGTGGTGTTGAGGTCCAGACAGTTCTGCCTGCACCACTCTGTAAAAATGTCCATCTCAGCCTGCAGCTGACCCTCTGAGTTGGTAGTTGGCTTGAACCTGGTCCAGACCAAAGCTCACTTCTGTAACCACTAAACTACCAACACTTGTATCACTGTATTAAAAACAAAACAAAAAAAAAAAAACAATGTCCAGTCTGTGATCCATTCATGGCCTCTCAAATGTTTTCATTTTATTTCTTTATTTGTTTTTATTGCATGTTGTAGTCACACCAACAAATGAAGCCATTTGCTTACAAAAATAAAACACAAGTTAAAACTTGAGATAAAACATCTCCAATGCAGGAAAAACAATATACATTTCCATATACATTTCCCCACATATACAGAATAATATAGTTCCCCATTTTACTGATACATATATTTTCAATCTCCCATTTCTTTGACATTACATTAGAAGTAAAAGGCAACATGCAGGTGATAGCAGCACATTTAAAATACATACAAATTCAAGGGAAAGTTTTAACACAATATGTTGAGACAAAGACTTACATTTTAGCTTTTAAAGCTCCTGAAAAGACAATATTGCAGAGGTAGTGCTCAATTTTACCCACAGAATAAAAAAGAAATAAAAAAAAATCTAACAGACTTTCAAGAGATCTTAAACTGGGTTTTACTGAGCCACACACACACAGCAGTGTATCCCTCCTTCTTCTACAACAGTGAAACACTTCACACAGATTTCCATCTTAATGAGAAACTGGACGTCTCCCGTTAGGTTTATTACTGCTGTAGTTCCTTTAATGACCGCTAGAGGTCAACCTGAAATGAAGTTTCTAAGCTTCAGTGCCAGAGTGGGAATGATGAGTGGTGTTTTCCATGAATGTTTCATGTAGAATAAAGAGATATTTTTCTTCTTTTGAGAGTCGATATGGTATCAAATCAACATATTGGGGATGTGATAAAAACGAGGTTTATGTAAACATGGCTTCTTTTATGCAGAGGATTGTTCCTACAGCCACAAATCAAAGCAGCAGCCACATAAACTCAGAGATGGGGAAACTGATTTTCCCATAGAGTTTCACATTGACACCCTGAAGCTTATATCTAAACAGAATAATTCAAATAACACTGTTGGTTATCATTTTGCTGATGCTGCCACTCAAATTTATTTTCTAGGAAGCACATTTTTCTCTTTATACACTGCATATCGTCATACTACCCTGTTTAGGAGAATTTGAGCCAAACCTTACAACATGTTGAAACACTGAGCAGGTGAACATGCAACAGACCAGTCACACAGTCTAAGTAACAGAGGTGACAGGCATAAAACTAAAGCAGAGTCCTTCTTTGGGCACCAGGTTTATCGTGTACAAATATTACAATATCAAAAAGAATTTTATTTAGGGATAAAAAAATTAGAACAATGTGCAAATTATAAAGAGTTTTCTTTTGTTATTTATCTCTCTATTGGTGTATCACAAAATGACTTCAGAGAGGAAACGTAAGAAACAATTCCAACTGATAAAAACGCACCAGATAGTTTGCTGCTGCTGTGAGAACTTTAAAAAAAAAAGTTCATTCAGGAGATGTAAAATGTCTTTAAAAAGGCCAAAAGACAGTGTGGTGCAGGTGGGATTTGGGGCAGAGAATCTGAGCAAATGCTCGTCAGCTCCGAGGAGAGTGGAGTGGTGTAAATTCAGCTGCTGGAGAGAAAACAACGTGTGGGGAAGGGGTGAACTGGGGAGTGGAGTTATAGGACCTTCTGAAGAATGGCGTTGGGAACTTCCAGAGTCTCGTCCCTCACGAGGACAATGTCATAAGCGTCCAGGTATTTGTCCAGACTGTCCTCCACCTGCAGAGATCACAACGACATTTGTTAGGGAAAATCTAAGTCAAGACTCTCAGCAGATAGCAATCAGTCAATCATGTAAAAGTCAATTTAAAATATGTTTCAAAATCTTATTTCAAATAAGGAGTGTGGAGGTCGAGATTTAATTAAAGAATCAGAATCAGATATATTTTACTGATCCCAGACTGGGACGAATGAGAAGGAGAATCAAGGAAAACAAACATTTCAAAGATACAAACACACTTAAAAAAAAATAAAAGTCTAGGTCAAAAAGATCTCAAAGAAAAGGTGCAGTAATGTGTGATGACTAGTGTTGTCCCCGATCGATCGGGCCCGATCACGGCATTTTCAAAACATCGGTATCGGCCCAAAAAAGTTCCGGGACATACCTAGTTATTTTTTTTTTTTTATTTATTTTTTTTTATATTTTTATCCCGGTTTTTTTCCCATTTTTACCACCCCGTGCTCCTACCTAAGTAACAGTCCTGTGCATTGCCATCCTCTACCAACCCCGGGAGGGCCCTGCACTGAGCTCAGGTCTCCTCCTTAACCTGAGGAGTGAGCAGGCCGCATCTTTTCACCAGAGGGTGGGGTTTCTCCGGCCAGACGTAGCGCGTGGAAGGATCACGTTATTCCAAACTGTTTTAAAAAGACAGCGGTAACTTCTTCAAAACAGTGTTTTTTTTGTTGATTTTTTTTTTTCCACTTTAACTTACAAGTCTGTCCTGATCAGCTGTTTAAGGCCGTGTTCAGACTGCCAGCCAATATCCGATTTTTAGCCCATCCAGATTGAAACTGGACTTTTGAAGTCTGAACAGTCTCAAACCGCATGAGATCCGATTTTTGCAAACCAGGTCGAAACCACCTCCGGGAGGTAGTTTCATATCACATTTGGGCAGATGCGTCTCAGTCTGAACAGCTCCAAACACTCAGATCGGTTTTGACTGTTCGTGACGTCACTCTACGCGACGCCAGACCAGACCCATGCGCCAAACCACCCGCCCATTTCGAGTTGTGGAGCTACGTTACAGGTATGGAGCAGTCGGATGTGAGCTGGCTCCATCTTGTTATTGTTTTTGTTGTCGCAATTACATGACGTCACACAATACACGCGCTGGGTGACACCTCCGCTCCGATGTCGTTGCTACGGCAACCCGTCAGATGAGTCAATGATGTGGCCCAGTCTGAACAGAGCCAGATGCGATTTGGACACTTGCTAAAAACAGTGTGGACAGTCAGCCCTGAAAATCGGATATGAATCAGATTTGCCTGCAGTCTGAACGCGGCCTTAGTGACTGGGGAGCTCAAATGCTGAAATTGCCATTAATTGCCATTAGTCTCCATTAATTGTTCAGCTTTATAAACTCTGATCAGAGATAACTCCACAGCAGACGTTACATCGGACCTATGTGGGTACATTCACTGAGAAAGGAGGGCCGGCTGGTTGCTATGGTTACTAATGAGATGAAGGGGTAAAGGATCACAGCAAGGCACTGTTTGGTAGAAAGAGGTAATAAGAGCAGCTGCTGTGTGAAACTATGAGCTTCATCAAAGAATAATCTGGAACTGAAAGTGGCAGAATCTTGCTGCTGCGGTTTTGTTACATTTCTCTCTGTTTAATAGGATTTGAAGATGGTTAAATAGACACACTGATAATTTAGACAAAAAAAAAAGGCAATTGTGGAGAAAATTTTGACAGATTGAAAATACATCGGTGGCCTCTTGACCCAGTATGAACCGTCCAGACCCCTCAGGTCATTGGGATGCTGTTTCTTTTTATCAGTTCCTAGAGTCAGAACCAGATATGGAGAAGCTGCGTTCAACTTCTATGCTCCACATGTCTGGAACAAACTCCCAGAAAGCCTCAGATCAGCTTAAATAACGCCTTCATTTATAACCTTGTTATAACCACATGCTTGTAACCACATGCAAAACACAGCTTCGTAAACTGAGTCTACCCATATACTAGGGGTGTAACAATATATCGTGCCACGAAATTTCGCGATACAAAAACGTCACGATACGTGTCGTGGAGGTGACAAAGTGTATCGTGATATCGGGTTATTAATATTAATCTATTGTGTTGACTAGTAACGCGCATCCGACCACATTTATAAAATAATGAACCCTGAATGACCAAAATAACCTTCTTAACAAAAATAAATCTCCTCTTACACTTTTTTATGATGTAAAATTGTATGCATTTATTTACTTTTATTTATTTATTTAATTTTAGTTGTTACATTTTTGGAAAAGAAAAAAGTCAAATCATACATGAGAGAAACTATTCAGTTTGTGGCAAAATATTTGTACTTGTATGAAACTGAAGATGCATAATGCAAACCTGACAAACCTGATACAAACTGTAACAATAGGGCAAACGTACAGTATTGTTTTGAATTTTGTGTCTTTCAAATAAAAGACAATTTTTTCCAGTCATATGTTCCTCATTCAAGGTTGTTAAAAAAATACTGCTATAATATCGTATCGTTATCGTGACCTCAATATCGTGTATCGTACCGTATCGTGAGATTAGTGTATCGTTACACCCCTACCATATACCAGCCGTGGACCAGGACGATGACTGACCTTGTCGTTGAGGAATCCGATCTTCAGGATGTTCTCCACGTTGGGGACGCCGTCGGCCATGCTGAGGTCTCCCAACGAGTCTCCCAGCAGGATGATGTTGCAGTTTTCCTTCAGCTGCTTGAAGTACTCTGTGTTTCTCAGAGCACCGTCATGTTTGTTGTACACGTGGATCAGCTCACCTTTGAATCCCCTCAGGACACCCTGCAAGACAAAACAAGACCCGAGATCAGCTACTCCGTTTTTCAGTCACCTGGATGAGCAGTAAATGATGCACACAGGACCAGAAGAGTCCGTCTCTTATGCAGGACTTGCATTTTCATCGAAGTCCATGAAGTTTGAGACGACTTTTACGTTGGGGTGGTAAACTCCGGCCTGATGGATGATTTCCTCCAGGATATCTCCCAGGCCAGCGGAGAAAATAAAGACGGGCACGTTGTGCTGATGCAGGCGGTCAAAGAAGTGCTCAAAGCCTTCTCTGTGAACGTGGTTAGAAAAAAGAAGAAAAAAAAACACAATTAAAATCATTTTCTCTTAAGTCTGCTCTAACAAACGCTGCAAAACCCAGTTTCACACATTTCTACCATCTCATGTTCAATAAATACCTGAGTGCAACGTCAGACTCCCGCACCACCTCCGGCAGTTTGTCCTTCTCTAACCGCTGCTCCACGAGTAGCGAGTGAGACTTGAAATACCTGAGAAACACATGCTCATCTTTACAGGGTTCATACACATTTTAACCAACAAATTTCCATGACTTTTTCATGACTTTCCCATGACTTGGCAGTTTCCATGACTATACATGACCTCTAAAACATCAATGTATGAATGAAACATAGTAACAAAACAATGTAAAAAGTCACCACAGTGGAGATCTAATGACAATTATGGTTTTATACAAAAATGTGTTTAAACTAACAGTGATATACCAGCAATATGTTGTAGTATATGTTGTATAGTAATCTAACATAACTGTAATAA
This sequence comes from Cololabis saira, assembly GCF_033807715.1. Classification (NCBI taxonomy): domain Eukaryota; kingdom Metazoa; phylum Chordata; class Actinopteri; order Beloniformes; family Belonidae; genus Cololabis; species Cololabis saira. The sequence goes on along the minus strand of NC_084589.1, from coordinate 43,343,481 downwards.
CTGTTGGAAAATGTGGTCACTTGATCCGATCTGCATGATGCGCAAGATGCTAGGCACGACACTTTTCGTTACGAAATATTTATTGATAAATTTTAAATCTACCTTATAGGCTTTTTTTTACTAAATGTTATCATTAAGTGAGAAAAATAAATTCCAAGACTTTTCCAAAACTTTTGGGGTGAACTTATGTTTCCAAAACTTTTCCAGGCCTTGAAAATGTCATTTTCAAATTCCATGACTTTTCCAGGTTTTTTCAAAACGTACGAACCCTGTCTTTAGGATCGGTTTGTTGACAGGAACATGACACAGACTGTTTCGGTCAATACTGAGCATTACAACTTGCAAGTGTTTGTGACTTACCACTCAACCATAAATGGATATTTCTCCTCCATGGTGAGGTGAGGGTCAATCTCAATGGGATAATACGTATTCTTCAGCTGCAGCAGCTTCTGTCTGCACTCTTCTGTTACCAGTTTGCAGTTATCGATAATATCTATGCACATGAAATAAGACAAAACAAAATACTTGTTTAAAAAAAAAAAAAAGCAGGCTTAGATGGATATATGTGCATACTGCTGAATAACGTGGAGAAAAGTGTAATATTGTTTTGGTGTGATGCTCACTGTGACACGTAGGACAGCGTGAGCCATTGACGCAGAATTTGCTTATCGTCATGTCAAAGTCCGTGATGATCTGAAACAGTCAAGAACATTTTACATATCAGAACCACAGGAGATAATATGGTAAAACAGGCATCAAAGAAAGCAAATTACTTCATTTGGTTTCTAATAGAAGGACGTACAGAGAACTGGAAACAGTTCAATGAGGAGGTTCGATTAGTGCAGTGGTCCCCAACCTTTTCTGTACCGCGGACCGGTTTAATGTCTGACAATATTTTCACGGCCCAATCTAAAAGGTGTAGTTGATAAAAACTAAATAAAATGAAAAGATCGGCATTAAAAACTGTGGTATTTTCTCTATAGTAGTAGTAGTAGTAATAATAATAATAATAATAATAATAATACGTAATTTTCGAAAAAATAAAATAAAATAATGGAAATTGTAAATTACCTTTAATATGAGTATTTCCATAAATGTGTTTTTATGTCTCATTAACGTTATTTAAAGCCAGGCTTTTATTTTATTAAGGAGAAAGATATTTAGTGCTTTTATTTTGAAGGCGTCTCGCCGAGACATTGTAAACATCCGGCGCTTGGAACTTTAACGATATAAGTTTTAACAGCAGTAGAAAGTACGGTATGTCTGAAAGACTAAACTAGTGTTGGGAATGCTAAAGTGGTGCCTAACTGACACAAAAAACAACCTGGCTGATAAGGATTTATTTTCTTTGCAAATGTTATGCCGTATTTATGTACATATTGAGTTTGGTTGCCATGGTTACTCGTGTATTGTGGTTAACGGTAGCTGTTATTACCAACCGAGCGAGCAGCTGCGTCGGTCTGTATTTAAGTTAAATGAAACTTATATGAATGTAGAAAGACTAACCATTTTATTTTATTCCTTTATAGTTCTTACTGTGTGTTTGCAGTGTATTTACATCCAGGGAATAAAAACATTGTGAACCATCAGTTTGAGAGTCAACCATCATCGGTCGAGGCTACAGAAATAATTTTTTTCTTTCTGTGCGTCCCGGTACCAGATGACCCACGGCCCGGTACCGGGCCCCGGCCCGGGGGTTGGGGACCACTGGGTTAGTGAACTGGTAGGATAGTTTTTTTTTTTTATCCACTAGGTTGTGCTGTTTCATCCAATCACAGACGAGCGCAGCGTCATCATGACTCCAGGTTCTACAGTACCTGCAGTTTGGAGGCTCCTCCCTTGATGAGGCCACAGATGATCTGCTCCACCCGCTCGGGGTCCTTCATGTGGACCGTCGGCTTCTCGAACTGAGGCATCTAGACATTTGGAGAAAGAAAGAGAAAATGTTACCATGAAAATCCTGTGAATATGTAGGAAAAAAAAACCCCAAAAGAAAAAGGAAAAGAAAAAAGAAATGCTCAGACTTGAAGGAGGACAATGAAGAACATCCAGTTTGGCATCAAATATGCAAAACGAGTTCTATCTTGAATATTCCTGCCAGTTACTTCAAGATTTGCCTTCATCAGCAGAACATAGTGTTCCCCAGTTTAGACACGAACACACGCAGGTCTCAAAACAGCTTATGTTTGGAATCTGTTGGTGTTATTGAAGAAGCTGAGTGGATACCCAAACATCCACACTCACACCCCGTAGAGAGGATGTGAACTTCAGCCCTTCGTGTATGTTTATCTTGCCAATGCCTGATGTGTCTGCCTCTTTAAGTTTAGATTTGTCATATCTTGAGCCAGTCCGTTTTTTTCTCTGCAAGCGAAACAAACTCTTTACTGACAGGCTTGAGGAGGCACACAGAACAGGAGGATTGAAGACGGACAGGGAAAACTAAATGGTAAAAACTCAGTCCTGATACAAGTACGGCTTCCCGGAAGACTCGAGTCAAATCGAGGCTTCGGCTGCTTAATTCACTCGGAGACCGTTTGAGAAAAGACAAAAAATTCTGCAACCGGTCGCAGTTTGTGACCATCACCTGCAAAGACTGCTCGACTACACCTGGGAAAAGTGTGCGTTTGTGTTTCCATGTCAAACTACCCAGTTAGGAAACGAGAAAGCCTGGGATACACCATACCTACTCTTTCATGAGGAAAGAATGAGGACCACCAATAACATCTTCGTCAATTGAAAAGGACATTGACGACGGATTAAGAGTTTAGCTTCAAAAACAAACAATCTACTGTGTGTAGCGAGTGTTTAAGCAAAAAAAAACAAACAACAAAAAATGAGGCTTCCACTTATATAATCAGAGTTTGACTTGGCAGCATGTCTTATATCAAACTGTAACAAGAAACTCGGAAAACAAGTTAAAAATAAACTGAAGATCTTGTAATTTTTCATGTTTGCTTTCAGAACTCAGAAGGCCATTTATATGTCAAAAAATGAAGAGAAACTGATTCTGAATTTGAAGTTTTTAAATGGGATTTGATGACAATGAATCATATACATTTTGCATTTAAATGTGCATAAAAATCTGCAATTTAGCAACAAATCTGCAAAAAAGTTTTTAGAGGGTGTACTCCCTTATTTAGTGAATTTCAAACCTGCTTTTCTTGTGAGCAAAAAGTTGATTATTGGTAGTACTACTTTATCTCTAAATCTAAATCATACCATCCCACACAGTTTAACAGATATGATTTTTTTAAGCAACTGCAGATTGACAAGTTAGAATACACCATTATTTGAAGTTTTTCGAAAACGTCCCATTTCTGAAGCAACAAAAATTTAATTCAGTAAATAAAGTCTCCTAATAACAGACAGAGAGGCCGGAGGTGTGAACCAGCTGCACAGGTCTTACCTCAGGTCTGGTGTCTCCGCAAAAACAAGAAAGAGGAAAAGATTGTATGTGTGCGCAGGGTTTTTATATCTACAGAAACAGGGGGGGGGGGCCTCAACTAACACTGATTAGACACCATAACCCCTCCCCCGGCTGCACGCTCAAACACAAATACAGTGACAGTTCTAGTTGATGCATGTCACCACACACACACACACACACCTGGTAGAGGTGAAGCAGCATTTGTAATCTGGACTTTTTCCAGTAACATGCCCTCTGACCCCTGGTAAAGGGATTTTCTTTTATCAATTAGTGGGTTGGGTCTTTCTTCAGGACTACGACTGCTGAGAACACACATTTCTAACTAGGCCTGTGTTGAAAAAAATCGATTTCCCAATTCTAAATCGATTCTCATATTAATTCCTAAAAATCGATTTATATGTCTAAAGATCGATTTTTTTTTCTTTTTATTTATTTATGTATTTTTTTCCATCATTACATTACAACTTTGTTATTTTTTTGTTTATCCCCAAAAAAGGAATGTTTTGTTGGACATGAGAATAACTGGTGCCATGTTTTTGCCTTTAAATATGTTTAAAGGTATGAAAACATTAAAGTGTTAGGTTATAATTGCATAAATTGTCTATATTTCATTACTTTATATACTGTCTTGGGGTTACATTTGCAAAAAATGCTAAAAACCAAATGCTGCAACTCCTCTTTTTAAACTGGAATTTCCTGGCTTGAGTGTTGTTGTCAGTGACATAAGTATTTGAAATGAACATGATTTTTAAATATCTGTTGACATATCGGGGTCATTTTATGATTCGTTTTATTATTGCTCTTACATACAGCTCCTTTAAGAATCGGAATCGAATCTTGACATGTGAATCGATCCCCAGCCCTATTTCTAACACACAAGCCCCCCATGCAAACACACACACGTAGTAAATAGACGGAAAATGCGTGAAAGGTCACAAGGGTTAAGGTTCAGCATCGCGCGCACACGCACACACTTTACAGTGTATTTTGCTTATCTTCCCACACCAGCTTTAATATTTGGCTCTTATAGATGTGCAGCGTCTGCACATTTCTGGTGGAGTCTTAACACGTCCGTGAGGCCCGGAGGCTGAAAGACGTCAACTCTAAGAAAACCTTCCTCATATCTGCTGATTTTGTACTTTCAAACTCAGTACAACATCAGAACAAGTATCATTTATTCAATCGATGCAGCTTTATCGTGCTGTTTCTCTGTGTATCACATCAGTCTAACAGGAAACAACATACGTCATCACAAAAAATGGTTGTTTAAAAAGGAAGATGATGCCAAAAAGATGAAATTTATTGCTGTTATTGGTCCCTTGCAGTTTATCTTCCTGCCCTAAAATTAATCTACAGAGTCCCAGTTAGTTTCATTGTCTGAAAATAATCAAGCGTTGCGTTACACGTTAAAGAGGATATGATAAGTTCATTTACAGCCATAATATTTTCATTTTTGGTACCTCTAGTAGCCCTGACTAATATAACTCCAAAAGGCTGCAATTATTTTATGGACAATTAAAATAAAGAAGACAGACATCTCTCAACATTGAGAGGATTGTCTAACAGGGAGAAAGCAGTTAAACGTGTTCAAGAGTTTTCTTATTTGTCGAATTTGTGTCGAAATGTGAACTGCCTGAAGACATTTGCCTCATTTTATCTCATAAGAAACTTCTGCTCTATCTTACATAATAAAACAAAGCCAGAAATCTCCCAAAGTTCACCTAAACTAGGGTCTGTCAGACTTCACAATTCAAATGTCTTGTGCATTCTGTTAACAAGCTCTGCTGTTGCATATCTACACTACGTCCTTTTAGCTTCCAGTCATGTATAAGGTAAAAGTTAATAATTCAACATTATAACACTGTAAATATAGCATGGAAAAAACATAATATGGGCCCACAAGGAGCTGCAGGAAGCATCGTCTCCTTTACTGTATTACAGGATTCAGTCATTCCAATTATAAAAGAGGAAGGAAGCTACTTTCCTCAGCGTTACAACATTTTACTAGAAATTACTGTAGCTACCCCAGAGATTATCTTACGTCATTTCATTCAATTACAAAGCCCCCTCAGCAAAGTAAAGACCAATCAGATAAGGAGGTTTACACTAGAGATCTACTGACCGCAACATTTCTATGCTGATTGTAATTTCTGAGGCATATTGTGAAAATAAGAGAAATAGAGAAATAAAAAGTCTGAAAGTATATATTTTGATGAATGAATTGGCTCAAAAAGCTTTGAGATAACAAACGTTGTCATTTACGTTGGAAAACGTGTCAATCAGAGCAGCAGCTCATTCAGACTTCAGACTCTAACTGACCTGCATTCATTGACTCCATGGACGCTGGTGCTTTGTTACGGCTCAGCAATGTTGTTATCAAGCAGTTCACTGTTTCATCACAACCTTCCCTAGTTCTTTTTTTTATCTGTACAAAACAGAGGACTGATGGATGAGAGGACAGCGGAAAAAAACGTTGCAATTTCTATCACAATCGCAAAGTCACTACGTCAACAAAGATACGGGATGAGTAGAAAAGGAGTGTTTTCAGTGCGATCGTTTTTACCCAGTGAATACAAAGATATCTATGATGACATCATTATCACACAAAGCCATGAATATTTTTTACTTTTCCTTGCTAACATTTCATTCATTAAAGGACTCTGAAATGGTGAAATTGTTTTAAGTCAAGGAAAAAGGAAGGCCAGTCCAGATGATTCAAGGCTCTGAGGAGCATTTTTGGAAACAAAACAGTGATAAAGTAGTAAATGCATGTGATTAAAATGTTCTTAAACCACATCATTCTGAGCACAAACTGTTCATCTGTTAGCCTCCGGTAAATGATATCACTTGAAATAATGTCTGATTGTGATGTATGATTCATGTTAAAACATACTGCCTAAAAAAAGGACAATAAAAAAGAATGAGGTGTACTTTAAGCTTCTACAGACAGCATCCTTAAATCTCTCTACATTCATTTTTTTTTCCTTTTTTTGTGTTGAAAAAAAAATCAATTTCCCAATTCTAAATCGATTCTCATATTAATTCCTAAACATCGATTCATATGTCTAAAGATCAATTTTTTTTTTTTTTTTTTTATTTATTTATTTATGGTTTTTTTTTTTCATCATTACATTACAACTTTTGGTTATTTTTTTGTTTATCCCCAAAAAAGAATGTTTTGTTGGACACAAGAATAACTGGTGCCATGTTTTTGCCTTTAAATATGTTTAAAGGTATGAAAACATTAAAGTGTTAGGTTTTAATTGCATAAATTGTCTATATTTCATTACTTTATATACTGTCTTGGGGTTACATTTGCAAAAAATGCTAAAAACCAAATGCTCAAAAATTAAAAACCAAAATAGACCGAAAATAGAACAAATAAAAACAGAATATGGGAAAAGATAAAACCGATTTCATCCGTCTCTGTTTCCTCCCTGGATCTGTTTGATAATTCTGCCACATGATGTTTCTGAAAGCAGTTCTATCAGCATTCTGGGAGCTGATTGGTCCTTACAGCATCATTAGCTGCCAATACTTGTTGTTAATCTCAATACTAGTAGTAATCATTCATGCAATAGCTCAAAAAACAGTTTTAATAACACTAACCCAAATCAATATCGGAATCAAATCAAATCTTGATAATCGATTCTGAATCTTAAGAATCGGAATCGAGTCGATTCTTGACATTTGAATCGATCCCCAGCCCTATTTAAGACACTAGTTCTACTGAACTTGGCTTCAGTCCTTGAAACCCGGAACATGAAACGGCCTCTTCTGTTTCTTTACTGACCTCTTAGATACTATGACACATAAAAAAAGGTCGACTCTCAGATTACAGCCAACCACAATTATAGGTCCATGCAGGACACACATACGTGTGGCAGTACGAGGGGAGGTTTTGTCAAGGCATCGTAATTCCATGTATTACAAATCCCCTTAAAATTATTCCTGTTTCCTTTGATTTGGCCCAATTTTCATCTTCATTTGGAGTTCAGCTTGTAGAACCATTAAAATACCCAACTGTGCAACAACTACTGAGCGTTTTTTCATTAAAACTTTCATTTTCTTTGCCACTTCACAGATTCTTGTTGGTGATTCGGGCATTTTTCAGCTTGTGCGATGATGGACCGTGAGAGTGGGAGAAGCTGGGCTTTCCAAATCCTGGATACGGTCTTGAATAAGCCCCATGCTCGAAAAATACTAGTGTGAACTAGTCCGTCTGTGTGTGTGTGGAGAGATTATTAAGTTTTATGTTTTATGTAAAGCGCTTTGTGTTGCATTTTTTATTTGTATGAAAAGCGCTATACTAATAAAGATTGATTTGATGAAAATGGGTTGAAGAGGAGACGTCAAAAACACTGCAAAATCTTAACAAGAATATTTGTCTTATTTCTAGTTAAAATGTCTCATTTTTAGTCAAAAAATCTCATTACACTTAAAACAAGACTCATCGCTGGAAAAAACAACAATTTTCACCTGTTTCAAGTAGTTTTTCACTTGAAATAAGTAGAAAAATCTGCCAGTGGAACAAGATTTTTTTTGCTTGTAATGAGAAGATAAATCTTGTCCCACCGGCAGATTTTTCTACTTATTTCAAGTGAAAAGTTATTTTTCTGGTAATGACTCTTGTTTTAAGTGTAATGAGATTTTTTTTACTAAGAATGAGACATTTTAACTAGAAATAAGAAATATTCTTGGTAAGATTTTGAGTTTTTGCAGTGTAGGAGAGGAGTAAACTGTATAACGAGTAGAAGGAAATTTAGGCCATTTGTTCTCAACAGTCTTTGTGACACTTGAACTTTGATCCCTCAACTACCTGCAATTTGATGACTATCATTCAAAGTAGGTTTTAAATATTTGAAGATTATCCCTCAGACCAGTCAGTAAAATATTTGCAGCAGAACAGTTATGTCATAAAAAGCTATGATGAGGGAGTTTGCTTAGGTATCATTTTCATGTGCACGACGTCTGGCCTCTGCTGCTTTCTCAGAGCCGACCACACACATCCTTGTTTCTCATGTCATTAGGACCGTGTACGGACACATTTAGCCTCTGATGCCGACAATGTACAGCATTTTGACCCTCCAACATCTCTGTTAACATGATAAGTCCTGCAAGGCAGTCGTCACAAAGCCATTGTTGGTTTTGGACAAAGTTTACAAGTTGTAGACTATAAAAACAACAATGGACCAATCATTAGATCGGGGGACTCATTGGTAGTGGTTCGCATTGGCTGAATAGGCTCCAGCTGATCCAAAATGCAGCAGCACGAGTAACGACAGGAATCAGCAGGAGAGACCACGTCTCTCCAGTGTTAGCGTCGCTCCGTTGGCTACCCGTAAAATTTAGAATCCAATTTTAAATTTTATTATTTGCGTATAAAGCCCAAAACGGCTTAGTCCGCAATATTTGCAAGACCTGATAGTGCCTTATGTTCCTGGCAGAGCTCTCCGCTCTCAGAGTGCAGGTTTACTCGTAGTTCCTAGAGTATCTAAATGTAGATTTGGAGGGTGGGCGTTCTGCTATCAGGCACCATTACTTTGGAACCAACTTCCAATCTGGGTTAAGGAGGCTGACACCACCTCCACCTTTAAAACTAAACTTAAAACCTTTCTGTTTAGTAAAGCCTATAGTTAGTGTTTAGTAAACCTCTAGCTCAGGGGTTCTTAACCTTTCTGACCTTGGGGCCCAATTTTTTCAGTACAGAGTGGCCCGGGGCCCATTAAATATAAACACTGTATAGCAGGGGTATTCAACTTTAAGAGGTCCATTTAGAGAAAATGTACTCAAGTGAAGGTCCAGAACATCATAATATATATATATATATATATATATATATATATATATATATATATATATATATATATATATATATATATATATATATGTGTATGTGTGTGTGTGTGTATATATATTCAAGTAGCCTCATAGTTGAATCAACATCTGCATCTGACTGTTATATTAAAAAAAGTACATATTTGCCAATTAACATGTTTCACTTGAATTAAACATATTTTTTTCTCTTAAAAATAAAGTAGATTTTATTTTATTTTTCAAATGCTATCTTATTTTATTTGTCTACCAGCAGTTTGAATTTCCCCTTTTCTTTGTTAATTGTCTCAACACATTTTTATACTAAATTAATATAAACACATCTTAACAATTTAAGGTTCAGGTTCAGGTTCTCATTCACATGTGAATGTGCTCATTGATGAGCCTGAAACGATATTTAGTTTTAATTATGTTCACTGTGGAGAAAGCTGCTTCACAGCTGTATCTGGACCCAAACATGGGTGTTTTAAGATGCTCAGCTTATTTTTCTGTGACTTCAGTTCAGACTTGAGTGGATATGTTTGATGAAGAACTTTGTGTTTTGTTTCAGTGGCGTTTCACTTTCGCACTTTGAACGCCACGGTCTCTGAACGTATGAGACACTGGTTTTGTCCCAGTGGGAAGACTGAACAGGATGAATTTGTCCATTCCGGGTTGCATATTTAAAAATACAGCGAGGACAAAACTTAGTTTGATTTTACTTTAAGTTATTTACATTAATAAGTTGTCAGGACTCAGTGTGTCGGGTTCATCCGAGCCTGATCAGCTGCGACGGGCACAGCCCGCACCGCAGCTCTCTGGTCGCGCTGCAGCAGTAACTTTCCGATGCTTTTTCGAAAGCCCGAACAGTCCAGTCCAGCAGAAACGACAGCCCACGCATCTACATCTACCATCCTTCAGCAGTAACGACGGAGCCCGCCGCCCGAGCGGCAGCCTCAGCCGACCTCCCCGGCCGCGGGCACGCGCCGGGATAAATGAGCACGCCGCGCTCGCTCGCTCTGGGCGCAGACCCAATTAATCGATCCCTAATCCTGGCGGATCTAAACCTACTCTGTGCAAAATGAAGGATTTTCTCTGTAAAGACACACAATTTCTCTTACTATTACACGTACAGCTAGCTGAGTTCTTCTCCTCATTTGGTTGGGAGTTGCTATGCAGTCCCGCGGCCCTCGCGGCCCACACGTACAAAACTGAATTTTTTTTCGCGGCCCACTAGATGGCGCTCGCGGCCCAAGTGTGGGCCGCGGCCCTATGGTTAAGAATCACTGCTCTAGCTGGTGTTGGTTAATCTCTAGGTAGTGTAAACTCTGGTGTGTTGGAGTCAGTAGTCATCTTTGCAGCTATAGAACAAGACTATAATAGTTACTTTTTTTCCCGTACTGAGTGCAGCCATGTTGCTACGGAAGCCGACGGGAACTTGCTCCCGGTATGTCAATCAAAGTTGGCTACCAGCTCCTTCAGCGGATCTCCATTCAAGTATTTGTAAAGCTTCTAGCAGACATTGATAGCAGAATATAATGTTTAACATGTTGATTCAACGGTGAAATCAAAATCTACCGTCACGTTTAGTCGATTCTAGATTCAAACAAACGGCTGGTTGCTTCGCTAAGCGCGGTAGTATGACGATTATATCCAAAATCATTCAGTAGAATATATAGATTTCTTGCGTGGTATATTGAGTGCAAGTATTACATTTCACATTTAAACCTAGTTTAGATGCTGTTTTGCAGACTACGTATACATCTGTCTTTTGATCGGGAATTTTGAAGTCATTGTGAGTCAGCTGGTTTAAGCCGTTATGCAAGTGGTTTCATCCTTACATGTCTCCACTCCTTCTCTTTGTCAAGTCTATTGTAATATTCCACACTGGAAACCTCAATGACGCATGGATGTTCATGTCAAAGTTTCCTGAGTCCAACAGACCCCATGTCTTTGTCACATGTACTGCTATGTTTGCTGCAGCTTTTGTTTCATAAATGATATTGTTTAGTTGCCAATCTCAGATTGTGTTCACTTAATTTGTAAAAAGAAAAAAAAAGGACCAGATAATTAGTGCCCGAGCACCTACAGTGCGATGGCCCTATTGTATCTGTAGGAATTTTTTCTCTCGTTTTTCTTCAGACAAAATGAGGGCCTTTTTGTCCCCCTAAACGTGCCCCAAAAGTCACCACATTTTGCACGCAAGCCAGGCCTGGTGAAAAATTTGATATTTAATGGTTTGCATTAATGGGCGTGGCCTAATGGCTCAACAGCGCCCCCTAGAAAACTTTGTGCCTCAAGCCCCACAATACGGTTTGACGTACATGCACGAAAATCGGTACACACCTGTATCATGTCACAACTTAAAGAAAAGTCTCTTGGCGCCATGGCCGAAACCGAACAGGAAGTCGGCCATTTTTAATTAATTGTGTCATTTTGGCGCAATTTATGCCATTTCTTCGGCCGTTAATACGGCCCGAACCGTAACGTGCACCCAGGTGTGTTATACATCAAAATATGCGTCTCCATCCTGCGACGACGTGCTTTACTTTTCTCAGTCAAAAGCGTTACCGTGGCGACGCTAGACACCAAAAAGCGACCCCCCCCCTTCATCTGATTGGTCCATATCTGATAGTTCCTACTTTCTGCCATAACTTTTGAATGGTTTGACATAAAGAGTCGTGGGTGGTGTCATCGGACTCAGTTTTGAGTCCTTGATCTTTTTTGGTGAAAATTGCACGCGCGAGGGCCCGTTCATCGCTGCTTGCAGCTTTAATTATTTTTATTACTCCTCAGTACACAATACCTTAAAAATTTGTCTAGTTTTTCCCTCTACATCTTCCTCTGTTCTCACTCTCCCTGTCTCCTTCACCCTTGTTGGTCGTTGCTCCTTCTAAACCATCATGCACCCACGTTTCTGAAGTTATCACACCACCGATCAGACTAGGAGTCCCCTCCGGTCAGGTAAATGTGTCGTGGACCTCAAAGATGTTTCTGCGACGTGCAAATCTGGTTTAAACAAAAAAATCAAGTAAGCTGGACTCAAGCGCTCCAATCACTGCCCACGCACAGAGAACCCTGCTGTGATAAAAGTAGTCAATACTCATGTGGTTTCAAGATAAGTATCGAATAGTAGAAGGAGATAAATGTAGTGAGGAAAGAGGTGTAAAGGTTGCAGCACAAAGTGGTGGATCTGCTCATGAACCAAAGTTATTTGAAGATGGCACATCAAGCATAAAGGGTACAAGAGTAAAAATTAAGATACTTTCTCTGAGTCACTCTAAAAAGCTGTGTTCCAGTACTCCTCTGAATTATAGTATGTGAGCCATAACGATGGTTATTGGGGTCCAGACTGTTGTGGACACAAACCAAGTCATGAATAATCCCACCAATGTCCCTTTAATCAGGCACATACTGAAAAAACAACGGCTGATAGGCTGAAAGTACTGCTGCCGACACGTCTTCCTACTACTACCTCATCTAGTCATGCTGTTGAGCTTTTGCAGCTTTTTGCTGTATTTGCAATCTCCTTCCAAAGCTTTAATAGTGTACATCTTATTACTGATGCTACTACCAATACCTCTGCAACTATAAGTACAAAATCAATTAAATATTCTATTGGTAGTACTACTATTGATAGAATGTCTGCAATCTACATTTCTGCTCATGTGATGACATTTCAACTCTCACAATTATCAAGATCTCCAAAGATTTATTTTTGTTTTTCGTGGTTTTCTTCTTTTTTCAAGATAAATGAAATCATGACTCTGGTTAACTTTGTTTGATATATTTGCTTATTGGTTTGACAGAAGCATTTGCCAACTTACCCTCCATCATCCATAAACGCACTTATGTGTATTTTTTTTCTAACTAACGCTACACTGGCTGCAGAGCCTTGGAGATCGTACAGACAAAGCAGCGATCATCATTAAGACTCGTGTCAAATGTCAGAATGTCTTAAAAGGAAAACCAGAAAGGGAGATGACCTTTCCTACCAGTCACTTGAGGATTATCCTCCCAAGGTGACCCCATACAATCCCTTATCATGTCCAATGGGAGCTCTCAATGTCTGTGTAAGCAATCATTCAGGGAATTGTGAATATATTGTGACAGAAAACCGAGCTTTAGTAGGATTAATGATGGCCTGCTTGCTTTCATATCAGGCCATCCTTAAAGGGAAAGTTCGGTTTTTTACAACCTGGACCTTATTTCTGGCATTTTTTATGGTCGTATACTCACCCAGAGGTGTTTGGTGTCATTTGGAGTCCTTCGGAAGATATTAGGAGTTTTTTGCGAGCCGCTTCTCCATATAACGGTAGTGAACGGGGCACTCGTGGGACACAGACGATGCAGCGTCTAAATAACACATGATTGCCGCGAAACTCTTCATTTCTTTTATGAATCACTGGATCTGCTTCCAGGACCTGTTGTAACATTGTGGCGCTGTCTGTGTATTAAACAAATCCGTTTGTAAACAAGACCTCTGAACTCATGACGTCATCTCTGTGCGCGCGTCCCAGACACAGCTCCGTGTACAGCTGGAGTTCGCTACTGTTAGTTTACTGTTAGTTATTTGAAACATGTCTGAATATTTGTCAAATTCTGAGGTTGTGGACGACGACTTTGAATATGATGGACGTCCTTACCGTTTTGAGCCAGAGTATACGGCTGAAGAGCTCACTGAACGGAGGACAGAGTGCGCGCACAGAGATGACGTCATGAGTTCAGAGGTCTTGTTTACAAACTGATTTATTTATTTTATTTATTACACAGACAGCGCCACAATGTTACAACAGGTCCTGGAAGCAGATCTAGTGATTCATAAAAGAAATGAAGAGTTTCGCGGCAATCATGTGTTATTTAGACGCTGCAATGTCTGTGTCCCGCGAGTGCCCTATGCGCTACCGTTATATGGAGAAGCGGCTCGCAAAAAACTCCTAATATCTTCCGAAGGACTCCAAATGACACCAAACACCTCTGGGTGAGTATACAACCATAAAAAATGCCAGAAATAAGGTCCAGGTTGTAAAAAACTGAACTTTCCCTTTAAGTTTCCTCTTACAGTCCCCACATTGGAAGCTATTTTGGTGGTTATGGTGATAGCCATGTGTTGCTTATGATAAAATGTGCTTGCTAGAGGGAAGCTGTGAACCCAGGCTGGGCCAAGTGCTGTAAAAACATGCTCCCACCAAAGATATAAAACAATTAAAATTAGTGGTATGGAAATAGAAAGAGTATATGAAAATAATTTCTGGGGGTAATAATTGATGATAAACTTAGCTGGAAATCACATATAAATAGTGTAAAATCAAAAATGTCCAAAACCCTAGCAATATTAAATAAAACTAATTATTTTTTCTGTCAAAGAGCACAGTTTTTGATGTATAACTCACTTTTCCATACATGACTTTTTGTGTGGAGGTTTGGGGTAACACCTATAAAACAAATACAAACCCTATTTTCCTGTTACAGAAAAGAGCGTTAAGGATATTTAATAGATCTGACTATTATAAACCAACAAATAATCTCTTTATTAAATATAATACTTTAAAATTCCATGAAATAGTAGAGCAGAAAACTGTTTTAATTGCCTTTAAAGCCCAGCAGAAACTGCTTCCAAACTACATTCAGGATTTGTTCTAGATAAAAGAAACCCGCTATGTCCTGAGGGGGAAACTCATGTTTGAGACGACGACAGCAAGAACTAATATTAAAAAGAGATGGACATCAATTAAGGCTAGAGAAATTTGGAATAGTTGTAATAACAACCTAAAAATGTGTAGTTCTATCTTCAAGTTTAAGGAAATGTTTTAAAGAAAATAATGTAAATAAATATAAAACACTATGAATATAGAGTATAGTATCGGGAACATTCTAGAATGTGAAACGTCAATTTTGTGTTTTGTCTTAGATATTTTTGTCTTTTTATGTATTGTTTGCTTCCACGGAGTAATGCTGTCTCATATTTAAGCTGATCATAAGAAAAAAAGGGTAGGCACTATAAGCTACGGCTTCAGCTACACCTTTTCGGCAAAGGAAATGTTTTTTTTTTTACCTTTTCATCTTGTTTTGTAAAAAAGTGTGTACAAGCCGAAATAAAGATTCATAACAATATAAAATAAAAAAAATAATCAGGGAGATTTTTTTGTTTTTTTTTTTAATCCCAAACTTTTTCTCTGATCAACGAGCCATCACAATCATCCTACTTCCTGCATGAACATACCAGTGAATTACACATCTGTATTGTTTACAAAAGTGCAATTATTGTAAATGCCAAACCCCAAATACAATTGAATTTTATAATCCCAAGTAATCTCGTGTTTTATAATTTCCCTTTTGGAGTTAAGATTGCATTACTTCGATTGAGTTTAATTCTGTCATTGTATTCCTGCAGAAACCAATGATGTTTTAAAATATGGTCAGATGGTTTGAGTGCAGCCTTAAACAGCCTGAATGTGCAGTCAGGTCTGGGGCAGAACTACAGAGGGAAAGGTTGCTCTTCTCCTCCATCTAGAGGCCAGAAGGAAGAAGCGCAACAAAGAATGACATATTAATGACTGCAATAACAAAAGCCACTTGTTTGAGATCAAACACCGGCAGACTATCACACAACTAGGTCAGAAACTACCATTTACCTACAAAAACTTGTCCCAGACAGACTTGCAAGTAGAGCTGCAGTGACTGAGTGGTTTGTATCCAGTAAGACTAATGTTTGACATTACAGTTATTCATCTGTAATCTAATCATAATGACAGACAGACTACACACTCACAAGTTCCTGGTCTGGATCAGGCTGAACTTCTCATTAGACGGGCATAGTTATCACGGAAACTGCACATGTTGAGCTACATGAAAGTTGTTGTTTTCCCGTCTGCTGCTACGAACTGGATCATGACACTTGATGAACAAAGATACTTGCAAAGAAGGAAATTTAAAAAAGCAAGCCTACAACAAAAGCATCAAAATTGTTGGTTTTAGTTATACAGGACTGTCTCAGAAAATTAGAATATTATGATAAAGTCCTTTATTTTCTGTAATGCAAAAATGTCATACATTCTGGATTCATTACAAAATCAACTGAAATATTGCAAGCCTTTTATTATTTTAATATTGCTTATCATGGTTTACAGCTTAAGAAAACTCAAATATCCTATCTCAAAAAATTAGAATATTCTGGGAATCTTAATCCTAAACTGTAAACCATAATCAGCAATATTAAAATAATAAAAGGCTTGCAATATTTCAGTTAATTTGTAATGAATCCAGAATGTATGACATTTTTGCATTACAGAAAATGAAGGACTTTATCACAATATTCTAATTTTCTGAGACAGTCCTGTATAGTAACTATATCTAAATCTGATTTATTTGTCTATTTCACCAACATCACATCAAAAGTCATCTTTGTGCGCTTTACGGACAACATTAATAATTTCCACTCAATCCAAAGAAAACCCAGTTACAATCTGAATTGAATTAAAAAAAAAAACAATAAAACAAAAAAAACACAGCGGATGCGTTTCATTTTGTGGATTGAGCCAATTGATGGACTTACAGTTTCCCCAAAATAAATACAAAAAAACTATTATGTCAGATTTTGGTTTGTGGCACAACATTCTAACACCTCAGTTTCACATTTTAAGTCATCTCCATCTAATCCAATAATAATAATAATCCAATAAATAATATCCAAGCGTGATATCAGATATTATGAGCAGACTGTGGAGGGAGGGGGGCACCTTGTAAATCAGTAATAAGTAAAGCATTGATGCAATGCATTACTAAATGTTTATTTGGATGCTGTTCTCTATTAGTCTTTTAATAGCCACTTATCAAACTATGAAAATACAAACACATCCTTGTACAGTTTGTTTGCTGTGTGTAAAACAGCGTCACATCCCAGTGTTTGGATAGCTGCATCTTAACCCCCTTACCCCACAAAGAAATTAACTCCCAGAGGAGTTTATATTTATGGCTTTTTTGGGACTTCCATAGTACAGAGCGGATGTTTGTGTTTCCTCAGCGCCAGTCGTCATCATAAACAGATGTTCACAGGCTTCCACGCTCAGATCCACAGCAGAAAACTCTCTGTTCAGCAGCCACAGTCGCTACTACATCCAGTTTAATCCTGACTAGATTATCAACCGAACAGAGTCAACAAAGGAGAGCTTGTTGCCTTGAACCATGGAACGTTTTTTTTTTAAATAAATCATTTATACATTTTGTGAGTTAAAGTATTGTCTATAGCCATAACATGGCTCAGTAAACTTAATCTTGGAAATCCTGGAAGGAATAAATACACTACTTTTTAACTTTTCTAATTGTTTAGTGAAGTGAAATTACATTAGCAAGTAATAAGCAAGATACGCTCGTCATGTGGCAAGCATTTCTAGTAGAGCTTCTATCCGGTTCACTCTCAGCACTGTCTGCTATAAGGAATCCCTCTCCTGTATTAAAAACGGGGCAGTTTTATGTCTCATCTTTGATCATACCAGTGAAAGATACACAGTCATCTCTCACTCTGATCATACATTTTAGAACTTTGACTTCAGTCAAGTCATCAGACGTCAAAGTTATTATTATCAAATCCCACAATCTCATCTATTGATCAAATTCATTAAGCTTGAAGTGAGATGTAGTTGAAAAATAAAACATTACAACATCAGCATCAAAAAGGTAGAGGTCAAAAGAGCTAATAGATTCATTGGGAACTAAGGTAAGAAAAAAGAAAAATATATTTCAAGTGTTAAGTACAATTCTGTCTACGATGATTAATTATTCAAATGTCATGGTCATAGCCGTGGCAACATGACAATAAGTGTTTGTATTGTACTAAAACATGTCAGAACTGCCACTGTTTGTGCTTCTTCTTCAAATGTTTAAAACGTGAAAAGGAATAGTTGAACAGTTTTTATGTAGATGTTTGGGCAAACAATCCATTAAAATACTATTTACCAAAATGGCAAACTCAATCATGATTTTTACATATTACACAGGAAAATTATAGTCCTTTAATTAAAGCCTGGGAAACCATACTGGTATTTACTGGGGAATTAAAAAAAATACAATTGTATAATCATTACAGTATTTCTTGTTTATCTATATACAGCTGCAGATATCCCCCTATTAAAATAAGTGATGTACATTTTATTTATGTATATTTATTTCCTATTTTATTTAATCATGTAAAAACTCATTTAAAAAAAAAAAGAATTTTAATTGTGGACTATTTATTTTTATTCTTCTATTTTATTACTTGTATTTTGCACCGTGGGTCAGAGAAGACTGCAATTTCACTTGTGCTGTATGTCGAACATATAGCATATCTGACAATAAAGCTTGTAACTTCAACTTTAAAGATTAAATCAGGCTGAGATTACAGTGGGACAAAGATGAAGCGGAGGTTGCAAGCAGGGTGGAGTGGGTGTAACAATGTCAGGTATGCATGGCGCCAGAAAAGTATGAGTAAGACTGGAAAATAAGGGTTTAGGACTGTAGTATAACAAGTTATGTAAAATATGGGTTAGATACAACACCAAATCCAACAACAAATGACTAACTAGTTTCCTTTAATAAACTGAAGAGAAATGTTCTTTCTTTTCTGAAGAAGAAAATACAAATACAAAACCATTTTTGCCAGATTTTATCAGTGTCTGTGCTAAATGCTCATCCTGATTCCCAATGGATTCCAATTCAGGTCAATTGAGTACAGTAATACCTTATTACACCTTTAAAGGAAATTATAATGTTGTGGTAGGGATGGGCGGTATGGACTAAAAAATGTATCACGATCATTTCTGGCATTTATCCCGATAACGATAAAAAAAATACCAATACAAATACAAAAAGTGTCATCAACGGGAATATTTATTTCTTTCTCTCTTTCTTTCTTTCTTTCAGGCTCATTTCTTTCTTCTTTCCTCCTTTCTTTCTTTCAGGCTCATTTCTTTTTCTTTCATGCTCATTTCTTTCTTTCAGGCTCATTTCTTTCTTCTTTCCTTCTTTCATGCTCATTTCTTTCTTTCATGCTCATTTCTTTCTTTCTTTCATGCTCATTTCTTTCTTTCTTTCATGCTCATTTCTTTCTCTTTCATGCTCATTTCTTTCTTCCTTTCTTTCTTTCTTTATTTCTTCCTTCCTTTCTCATTTCCTCAATTTATCGTTTTTACCGCGAGATGACAAATTCTTACCGTGGGGAATTTTTTTGACGGTTTATCGTGAACGGTAAAATATCGCCCATTCCTATGTTGTGGTAGAAAGCCAGTTAGTAATTTAGTATTATAAAGTCACTGTTGAAGGTTACAGCTTTGAGCAGGAATGCACTTATCAGGCGGTAGCTGCTGCTGCAGAGAATTACATAACTGCACGCAGCCATGAACCTCTGTCCATGTCAGTGCGTCAAAGCATCACTGAGACTGGTGTGAAAGGGCACTGATTCTTTCCTTTAATCAATAACGGGGAGGATGCTGCTCTTTCTTTGGAGGAAGTGCTGACTGGTGACCTCTAAAAACAGCTGCGAGTAAACGCGCATGCGCAAACGGGGGTTGGAAAAGTTGACAAGTGTTATGCCGCGTTCCATTTGTCCTCGGAAGTGGGGATTTCCCAGTTCCCAGTCGGAATTTTCAACTGGAACGCCCCTCGAAGTGGGATTTCCCACTGGAAAAGTGGGAGAGTCTTCACCACCCCCGAGTTACCATTCCAAGATGGCTGCCCCGGTTGTAAACAGTAGAAGAGAGCTCTGTAAAAATTCGTAGCACTTCATTCTAGTTTTGGTCACACTAAATCAGTCGTATACAAGTATTGTTCGGCATATATATGCTGCTATAGTGTAATTTACATTTTTCATGTGGTATATGCGAACTACAAACTTGTTTACCTACTTTGTAACTGGAACGCTGATAACTCGGCTGCGACGTCATTCCCAGTTGCGAGTTACGACTTCCGAGGTAAATGGAACGCAGCATTAAGGCTGATTTATAGTTCCGCGTTACACCGACGCAGAGCCTACGGCGTAGGGTACGCGGCGACGCGCACCGTACGTAGCGCGTCGCCGCGTAACCTACGCCGTAGGCTCTGCGTAACATTCAGAATAAATGCCATTACCACGCTTTAGTTTTGAAACCCAGAACAGAAACATGCTGTCATTGTAGTTTTTCCCTCTCACCATCTCGATGATCTTGGTTTTCTTGCCGGCTCGCTTCTTCTTGGCTACTATGTACTGCGCCAGCGCCACGCCGCCGAACAGGGCGCACACGCTGGCGCTGGCCGCGGCCCCGACCTTCACCACGGCCGCCTTATCCATGCCGGTGCCCGGCAGTCCCCCCGAGCACAGCCCGCTCCTCGTGTCTGCCCCCGGTCACCAGGAGGCGCTTCTGCTGCGGACTACAGACCTGCAGCCGGGGATCGCTTATGCGGGACTGATGTTTCACTCTGAGAGGAGGAGGAAACACACACACGCTGGAATTATTGCACACATTCTAACCGTAGACGCCCCATGGAGCTGCTGCGATACGTCAACGTCGCCGCCATATTGGATGTGGCAAGACTGCGCTGTAAACTAATACAAGTGAATGGACTTATTTTCATGAAGCGCTTTTCTACAAAGAAATTTACGTTTTACTATTTCATTTATTCATTCACACACGCACTAATATACTTGGGAAACAGTTAGGCACCAAATATAATATATTTAATTTTCTCAGATGGCAAAAATAAGAACTTTATTGATCCCACATAGGAGTAATTCATGTTATATCAGCTATAAAGAACAAGGTAGTGCCGAAAAAAAAAAAGTCTATCCCCCCTCACAAAAATAAGAATAGAGAAACATATTTTCTCATCAACAAAACGTGTTTTAAAATTTTCAAGTAACAAAATAACATATTTTATACAAGTAAATGGACTTATTTTCATAAAGCGCCTTTCTCAGTGGCGTCAATTCAATCAAAGCTAAGGTATGGCAAGGTTATGAGTCACAGAATTTAACTAGAGTATCAATCAACACGCCCAGCAAATACTCATCACAGAAGTCTGCTATGTAGCTTATCTTTGTGGTCAAGAAGATTGGAACTTTTTCAAATGCAGTCTCGCTCACACTGCAAAAACTCAAAATCTGACCAGGAATATTTGTCTTATTTCTAGTTAAAATGTCTCATTTTTAGTCATTTTTAGTCTCATTACCCTTAAAACAAGAATCATCGCCAGAAAAATAAGTTATTTGACCATTTTCACCTGTTTCAAGTACATTTTCAATTGAAATAAGTAGAAAAATCTGCCAGTGGGACAAGATTTATCTTCTCATTACAAGCAAAAAAAAAATGTCTACTTGTTTTAAGTGAAAATCTACTTGAAACAGGTGAAGATTGTTGTTTTTTAAGTTTTTGTCTTAAATGTAATGAGATTTTTTTGACTAAAATTTAGACATTTTAACTAGAAATAAGACAAATATTCTTGTTAAGATTGTGAGTTTTTGCAGTGTAATAACTAGTGAAATCGATCCTGTTGTTCTGATTTGCATTTGTAGTTATTTTATATGTATTAAATAATAGAATAATCAATACAAATAGACAGAATAATTCCATAAATGTATTTAAAAAACAAACATTTACATTTTCCCTTGAAGCCAAGGTGTGGCGGCTGCCATACCTTGCCATACCCAATTGACGCCCCTGGCCTTTCTACAAAGAAATTTACGTTTTACGTCTCATTTATTCATTCACACACGCACTAATATACTTGGGAAACAGTTAGGCACCAAATATAATATATTTAATTTTCTCAGATGGCAAAAATAAGAACTTTATTGATCCCACATAGGAGTAATTCATGTTATATCAGCTATAGAGAACAAGGTAGTGCCGAAAAACAATATCTATCCCCCCTCATAAAAATAAGAAAAATAGAGAAACATATTTTCTCATCAACAAAACAAATTTAAAATTTTTCAAATAACAAAATAACATATTTGAACCATTTTTCGGACAATAAAATAACACTTAAACCATTTTTCGGACAATAAAATAACACTTGAACCATTTTTCAGACAATAAAATAACATTTAAACCATTTTTCAGACATAAAATAACATTCTTACTTTTGTGAGGGGGGATATACAGGACTGTCTCAGAAAATTAGAATATTGTGATAAAGTTCTTTATTTTCTGTAATGCAATAAAAAAAACAAAAATGTCATACATTCTGGATTCATTACAAATCAACTGAAATATTGCAAGCCTTTTATTATTTTAATATTGCTGATTATGGCTTACAGTTTAAGATTAAGATTTCCAGAATATTCTAATTTTTTGAGATAGGATATTTGAGTTTTCTTAAGCTGTAAGCCATGATCAGCAATATTAAGATAATAAAAGGCTTGCAATATTTCAGTTGATTTGTAATGAATCCAGAATGTTTGACATTTTTGTTTTTGTAATTTGCATTACAGAAAATCACAATATTCTAATTTTCTGAGGCAGTCCTGTATATTGTTTTTGGCACTACATTGTTCTCTACAGCTGATGTAACATGAATTACTCCTATGTGGGATCAATAAAGTTCTTATTTTTGCCATCTGAGAAAATTAAATATATTATATTTGGTGCCTAACTATTTCCCAAGTATATTAGTGCGTGTGTGGATGAATAAATGAGACGTAAAACGTACATTTCTTTGTAGAAAGGCGCTTTATGAAAATAAATCCATTTACTTGTATTAATTTACAGCGCAGTCTTGCCACATCCAATATGGCGGCGTCGTTGACGTATCGCAGCAGCTCCATGGGGCGAGATCCATGGGCGAACTACGAACACGCAACCAAAGATCGTATTGAACGGATGTGCCACTCTGAGAGGAGGAAAAAACACATACACGGTGGAAATATTTCATACATTTTAAGTTGTAGCTACTTAGCAACAACGTGACAGGTAGATAGTTTCTCATGTCAAAATACTAACTGTTTCTAAGTATATGTACTTGCCACTAATGCAGAAGCCGTTTATTAAAAGGTAACATTTAGCTTGAGAGTTAATTTAATCTCTCCTTGTAGATACATACCCGAGTCCTTATGAATCCTCTGGAGCAAACATCAATGGCTTCTTCTGCCCAGTTATCTCCGTTAGGGTCAAAACACATTTCAAAATAAAACGAAACAAATGGCAATACACAAGCACACACACACGCACACACACACACACACACACACGCACACACACACAGACGCACGCACGCACACACACACACACACACACACACACAGACACACACGCACACACATTTTTTTTTTATTTATGCAGTTTTGAAAATGGAGTGTAAGAATCTCAAAAATAGGCTATACAAACACTAACTAATAGCTTTTCTAAAATGTAGTAAATGAATGCTTAATGTGGAAAGAGTAACCTGTCAATTTGAAGCCATGCTGCTTTTTTGCTCTCTGAAGCCCCTTTAACACACAAATATACATACAGGACTGTCTCAGAAAATTAGAATATTGTGATAAAGTCCTTTATTTTCTGTAATGCAAAAATGCCATACATTCTGGATTCATTACAAATCAACTGAAATATTGCAAGCCTTTTATTATTTTAATATTGCTGATCATGGCTTACAGTTTAAGAAAACTCAAATATCCTATCTCAAAAAATTTGAATATTCTGGGAATCTTAATCTTAAACTGTAAGCCATAATCAGCAATATTAAAATAATAAAAGGCTTGCAATATTTCAGTTGATTTGTAATTAATCCAGAATGTATGACATTTTTGTTTTTTTTAATTGCATTACAGAAAATAAAAGAACTTTATCACAATATTCAAATTTTCTGAGACAGTCCTGTATATATATATATATATATATATATATATATATATATATATATATATATATATATATATATATATATATATATATATATATATATATATATATATATACCATTAGTTGCCTATTATTAAGTACCATGGATTAATTTCTGATGTCAAGCGTGTCAATTATTTTTAATCTGCTTTATTTTTCCTAACTAATGAAGTAGCTGGAGCAAAATATTTCACCTGTGCCCAATTTTCAGCATTACTGGTTGGGAAGGAATTTTTTTGGTGTTGAAATATTAAATATATTATGCTATGGTCATTGAGTTAACAAAGTAATGATAGATGCATGTATGGTAATAAATGTTATAGAAAGCGAATGGCCAGCTAAATGTATGTTTGCATAATTGCCAAGCAGTGAATTGGCTCCTTCTTTCCTGTCTCACATTTGTTTATTCATACAGATAAGCATAGAATTATGTATGCAGACAAATTCAGAAGAGAAGTATTCAAGTTTCACAGGTCGGTTTTTCTTGTTGAATGCAATATTTCTGAATACCTAAGTTGATAGTTCATAGATGTAAAATCTCTTGCATTATTTCAACAGCGTTTTTCAAAGGTTGCCGAGTTTGAAGAGACGACATTAAAATAGCCTGATTAAAGTGCATGCAGCATTTCTTATTCTCACACTTTTTGCATTTTATTTTCTGAAACATCACTATCACTGAATTGTTACAAGGCATTGCATTATGGGCTCTCTAATTTTCAGCTTTGACGACTCAGAGGTAATTTTCCAGTTCGTACGTTTTCACATCTCCCACGGTGATAAAGATGAGCAGAATTAACACAAAACTGTTCAGTTTGGCTTTCCAGTTGCAGAACTGACACTGACTGACTATGAGGACGTTTTATGTTTGGAAATGTGATAAGATCAGCACAGTTGTTTAAATCTGAATGAAAATGATCCATGTCTGGTAATCCTTTTTGTTCCCACTCTATAAATTACATAATCCAACGGTCTTTTGTCCAACTGTTAAAACAGAACTGCTCAGCATCGCCCTGATCCAGGGACAGACTTTTTAAGGATTACCAAACCTGGATTACTAGCACTTTAAATAGGGGTCAAGGGGTGCCGGCACACACACACACACATGCACATGTGCATGCACACACACACAAGCACAAAAGACCTTGAATATGATCGATATTTTTTATTTAACCTTTATTTAACCAGGAGAAAGTCTCGTTGAGATTAATAATCTCTTTTACAAGAGAGTCCTGGCTAAGACAGGCAGCAACATGGTTACAAAAACAAATAACATAAGAACAATTTATAACAATTAAAACAGTTTTAACAAAACAGTAAACAGATCGCAAAAATAGTCAAAATCAACAACAATCAAAGCACCTACAGCTAAATGTACTTGCTTCCAAGTCTTTCAGGAGAACTTTAAAAGCATCAAGTGAGACCAGATCTCTTAATTTTAAAATCTTCTGCAACTCATTCCATGCATAAGGAGCAGCATAGCTGAAAGCCCTACTACCTAGTTTAGTGCGGACCCTAGGTACAGACAATACAAATAAGTCCTGGGAGCGAAGGTTATGACTCCCAGTGCTTTTTGAAAAACATAATTTCCTAAATAGAGTGGAAGTAGGCCAAGAATGGCCTTATAAACAAAGACATGCCAATGATAGAGTCTACGGGTGGACAGAGCAGACCATCCGACCCGAGTGTACAAAGAGCAGTGGTGAGTACGAGATCTAAAATTTGTTATAAATCTCAATGCTCCATGATAGACAGTATCCAATGAGTGAAGACATAGAGCAGATGCATGCATGTATAGGACATCGCCGTAGTCAAGCACAGACATAAAAGTGGTGGCAACAAGTCTCTTTTTGGCTTCGAAGGAAAAGCAAGCCTTATTTCTAAAATAAAAACCCAATTTTAGTTTCAACTTTTTTACAAGATGCTGAATATGAGGCTAAAATGAGAGCGAATCATCAATTATGAATCCAAGATACTTAAATTGCGATACAGATTCAATCTCAGAACCCTGAAAAGTAGTGATGGACAGGAGATTCACTGGCTTGGATTTTGCATTAGAAAACGTCATGAGTTTTGTTTTGTCAGCATTTAAAAGAAGCTTCAACTCAAACAGGGTACATTGCACAGTATTAAAAGCAAGCTGTAGCTGACAGAGTGCCTGATTTAAAGTAGGCGCAGAACAATAAATCACTGTGTCATCGGCATAAAAATGAAAATTTGCCTCAGCAGCATTTTGATCAAGACAGTTGATATAGATAATAAAAAGTAAAGTAAAGGCCCAAGGACCGACCCCTGGGGCACACCATTTGTAATATTAAGGGGGCTGGAGGTGACACCTTTAGCCTGCACACACTGTGATCTACCTGATAAATAAACCACAAGACAGTCTGTTCAGGGAGTCCAATATTCACAAGTCTTTGAGTAAGAATAGCATGATCAACTGTGTCGAAAGCCTTAGACAGATCAAGAAAGAGGGCTGCACAGTGTTGATTGTTGTCTAAGGTTTCAATGAAATCATTAACTACCTTTAAGGCTGCTGTCGTTGTGCTGTGTTTCTTCCTAAAACCCGATTGGAAATTTGACAAACGATTGTTTGTTGATAAAAATTATTTTAGTTGTTGACTCACAAGGGAGTTAACATTGATATTAACAGTCATTATGTGGAGGATTTAACGAGCAATGCAGTCCCTGTTTTATCCACAACCACGTTATCTCATCTACTATGGCACGATATAAATTCAATAATTCAAGTTGAAAATACTGAAACGTTTTTTTTTTTACACACCAGAGAAAACAACAGATAGAACAGAGAGTCAATTGTAGCTACAGTATAGCATGTTTAGCTTTTGTGATGATATTGACATATTAGTTGGAAAGTGTTTGATGGTAATAGATTACTCCACGTTGCACTTGAAAAGGTTCAAAAGTAGCCTGTCCGATTAAAGATGAATTTAATGCGGATATCTTTCATCATACAAATTAACAAATGGAAAGATAAGTACTAATACATCCCCGGTGCTTGACTTAATCTATCTACTGAAACTTTAGAAATTATAATTACTTTCTTATTTTACATAAAATAAGAGTAGCACTGTACTGCATGGAATAAACAACTGCAGACCAGCAAACGCTACAAGTTAGAGACTAAAAGTTTGCGACTGCTCGTCCTGTAGGTAGTAAAGCAGGTTTGACCAAAATAACAAGATAAGATAAGATAAGATAATCCTTTATTTTCTCCCTCAGTGGGGAAACATATTTTGTTGGCAGCAGTACACTTAGCACACACATGCAGAGGAGGGGTAAAAGAGACTAAAAAGTAAAAAAATAAAAAATATATATAATTACAAAATATGAAAAGTATATACAGTAGATTGAAAGAAAAGAAACCGTGCAAAAAAGGCAGGTAGAGTGTGTGTGAGGTACACAGGCAGATATTGCACATATGATATTGCACATCTTGTAATGTTATTGCACAAGTTATTGGAAGATGGAAAACATGAAAACATGTTGCCGCAGGAAAACAGAGAAATGTTTATAAGTTCTACACTAGTCTTTAGACCACTGGGTTAAGAGAAGAAAACTAAAACACGACCAGAAGATGGCGACAAACTGCAGACACACTGTGATTGCCTTTATCATTCATAATCCATCCATCCATCCATCCATCCATCCATCCATCCATCCATCCATCCATCCATCCATCATCCATCCATCCATCCATCCATCCATCCATCCATCCATCCATCCATCCATCCATCCATGCATCCTGTATTTTAATCAATAAAATATGAATGTGTATGAATAATAATGTGTATGATAATAACATTTATAAAACAAGTCTATGAATACATGTAAAATGATCAGCTTTAAAAATTATTCTATCTTTCTTTTTAAATAGTTTTCTCGTTTTTCTTGAACATTTATTTCACATTTCCCTTGTAATCCAGTCCGACTCCAGCCCTCTGCTGGGATCAGGGATCAGGGGAATCCTGATATTTTGGATTGAAGTAATCATTATCCTACTTAAATGTTTTCAAAAACACAAACTTGAGGCTTGATCTGGATATAAACTGGATAGGATTACAGAGTCTTATCCATTTTTTTTTTCTTTTGAACAACCACATTTTAGGATTTGATCCTAACGATTGGACATATCCTGCTGGATTACTGTGGAAGCTCTGGGCCTTGAGGGATCAAAACAACCTCACACACTGCACTTGCTGATCATGCGTCAAGCAAAGACTTTAGAAGACTTGCTAAAACCACAGCTGTCTGTCATGTTTCTCACAAATTAGTCAAAAGTTGACAAATTAAGAAACCTGACTTTGTCAGTTTTATTTACAACACAATACATATTCAATTCTTGGAATGGGCAGGGGTTTGATTTCCTTGCACTAAGAGCAGAAACATCCAGTGATGCCAGACTAAAAGCAGATTAGTTTAAACTGCACAAGCACTTAACTTGCCTGATGTTCAGCAGTTAACATCTGGCAGCATGTGGAAGCAGTATACAGATGTTAATGGGGAAGGGGTGTAAAGTCAACTCCAATTTTCTCCAACTGGACAACAAGGACAACAACTCAGCTTCTTTCCAACCTCTTCCAACTTTATTTTTCCAACTTTTCAAATCAATTTGTTGGTCTTTGTTGGGGGTCTTCGAATAGTAGCGTAGTTAGGTTGTTAACCTTAAAACAAGAAAACATATGATTAACAACATTGTCAAAATAAACAATAATTTTTTAAACAAAAAAGTCCTGTTTCAGTAGTTATATTTTTTAACATTTCTAAACAAATAATGTCTCTTAAATAAACAATTTGGTTTTTAAACAAAGTATTTTTAAACAAACCCTTTAACAATTATTTTAGAGTATTTAAGTATTTAAACAAATGTCATTTTGAACAAACTAACTGTTTTTAACAATTACATTTTAAATGGTCGAATTAAATTACAATAAACCATCTTTTAATTAAAGTGCCTTCAACACACATTAAACAAAGTGTCCTTTAAACAATAATTTTAAATAAGTTTTAACACTAAAGTTTTTTAAACAAAAGCATTTCTTTAAATTACTTTTACTATGAAAGGTAGACACTTTTAAATTAAAGTCATACTAACCATTTACCAAAGTCAGTTTGAAATTATTAACCATATTTTAAATTAAAGCAATTCTATCCAAAATCATCATTAATTAAATTCGGTTGAAATTAAAGTTAATTAAAGTATTAACTTCAACTATTTCCCCAATATATAAATTAAAGTCAGCATTTTAATCACATTATTTTATAAATTATAAAGTAATAATGTCAAGCAGCATTAAAGCCAACGTGCTGAAATGTAACTTTGACTAAGTTCACCTCTAATAATAATAATAATTCAAATTAAAGTATACTATGTTATACTACCAATACATTCAGCCACAGAGGAAGATTTAAAACAGACTAAACAAAGCAGCATTCACCGACCATTAGAGCCTTGGAGAAGAATTCCAGGAGTAGACTTGCTTGCTTGTCGTTTGGTGTGTGTCTGCATGCTCATGGCAGCAGCTTTCTCAGGTGTTCCGGCTTGGCCAAACGAGCTCCCAGCAGCCACCTTGCTGCTGGTGCATTGTGGGAGTTGTAGTCTTCTGGGTGATTGTCCTGTTCAATATGGAGATCTTTGCTCTCCTGGGTTAGGACTCAACACCTCCCACTTGAGCTCTTGGGTTCCACACAGAGAGGTCACTCAAGTCCTTCACGTTTCTGTTCTTCAATTGGAAGTAGAATGACCAGTCGCCTGACATCTCTATGCAGAATTGTGGCCGGGATTTTTGTTTTGTCACTTGTTTTCTTAGGCTTGTCTTTGCCGTTCAGACTTGTCCAGTTGGTCAAGGTACTGGTAAAGCTGCTCCAGTGCGGGTTTAGCTCCGACAAAGTTACTGCCAGGGTCCGACCAGAGTTTCCTGGGGTGTCCTCTCAGTGCAGTGAATCTTTGATAGGCCAGCAGGAATCCTTCCGACGACTGGTCACTTACCACTTCGGTATGTATGGCTCGGGAAGCCATGCAGCAGAAGACAATGCCCCATACTTTTAGTCTGGTCCTCTTCTTGACCTCATCCTTCACTTCATAGGGGCCGAACAGGTCCATGGTGGTGAATTCAAAGGGTG
Source organism: Cololabis saira (assembly GCF_033807715.1). NCBI lineage: Eukaryota > Metazoa > Chordata > Actinopteri > Beloniformes > Belonidae > Cololabis > Cololabis saira. The sequence goes on along the minus strand of NC_084589.1, from coordinate 43,313,250 downwards.
CGGCTGGGCCCATCCGCTCTGGAGGTAGGTCAGCCATGATTTGTTGGCACTTCTTTATTTTGTTCTTCCTACAGACAGTACAGCTGTCAACCACTCTCTTGGCAAGTCTCCGGCCTTTTATCACCCACGCTCTCTTTCTCATCCGAAGAAGGGTTCCTGCTACACCTTCATGGTTTTCTTTGTGGGATTCTTCAGCCAGCAATGTAGACACCCAGGATTCGAATGGTAGAACTGGCACTGCTGTCTTATCTTCACTGAACATCTGGATTCTGCCACCACAAACTAGGAGTCCAGAGTTCACATCTTTGTATACTGCCAATCTGCTTAGAGTCGTCTCTGGGAAGGCTATAGCTTCTTGGGCAGCGAGGAAGAGGTCTTCACGGGCTTCGTTCAGCTCTTCTCCAGTCAGTCCAGCTTGATTGGCCTCCCACTTTGACTGTCCTGGTGCCTGTCTCATCCGTTTTAGCCACAGCTTGACAGCTCTGCAAACCCAGGCAATGACTCTCACCAGTTTGGACAGGTTGCTGAATCTTTGTATGTCCACAAGTACTTTGACCCAGCCAGTGGGTTTCTTCTGGGGAAGAGTTGGTTTCACCTGTTGGACATCCGAAATGGATCGGTTATCCGGGGTGACTGGCGGGTTTTGCCGATCAAGCTTGGCTTGAGCCCTTGTTATGGCAGCTGAAAATGCTTTCCTCTGGAGGTTGTTAACGCTCTCTCTGGCGTGGGCAGCTACTTCTCCAGCTGACTTAATGGGCCACTCCTCCACCGGCCACTTCAGGAATTCTGGTCCATTTTGCCAGGTGGAATTCTCTTCTAGATCTTCTGGAGTGCCTCCTCTTGTGATGTCAGCTCTTCTGGTCAGTGGGTTAGGGGTTTCGGTTCTCACCTCCTCTGTGAGAAGATCTTTGCCAACTCTCATCTTCTTCTTCCTCTTGGAGAAGTTCACTGAAGTCAATATGTAGAGCTTGTCTTCGTCAACTTGATAGCCGATGCCCAGGGCTCTGTTGTCTTCTTCCCTCATTTGGTTTGGGAGAATGAAGGTTTGACTTCGTCCAGACTTGGTGGCCTCTGTGTCTGTTCCTTTCCTCCCACTTTGCGCCGACCGGACCCATGGCTTGAGGAAGAAACCGCCGGCTTTCAAAATCTCTTCAACTTGCGCCGTGATTTGGTCAAGTCTGTCCAGGTCGTTGTGGGAGGTCAGAAGGTCATCCACATAGCCGTCTCCTTCAATTACTTTGCGTTCATCTTCTAGGTGAACAAAGTTGGGCAGGTTTGCCGTTTCCCTCATGGCCAACTGTGCAATGCAGCCTGCAGGTTTGTCTCCGATGTTGACTCTGGTGATTGCATATTCGCTGATCTCCTCTTCTGGGCTGTCTCTCCAGAGGAATCTGTGCAGGTGCATCTCACACTGCTCCAGCCACACAGAGTTGTACATCTTCTTTATGTCTCCTAGAGCTGCATGCACACCTTCGCAGAACCTCAGCAGAACAGCTCGAATAGGGTTGAGTACATCTGGTCCCTTCAGAAGGATGTCATTCATGCTCACACCTTTGTACTTCTGGCTGCTGTTCCACACAATTCGGACTGGTGTTGTCACAGAATGAGGGTTGGGCGCCACCAGGTGGCTCACATACCACACTGGGCCATTCCACTTGTCAATGATTTCTTCAGTGAGTTTGATGGCTGCTCCTCGTTCAACCATCTCACGGATTTGGGTGGCATATGCAGCTTTCCATTCTGGCTCTTTGCACAGTTGCTTCTCCATCCTCAAGAAACAGGCCTGGACTGCACTTTTGTTGTTGGGGAGAGAGGCAGGGTCCACTGTCCAAGGATACCTTGCATCCCAGTGTGGGGATTTTGTGTGATCGTCCTCCTCCTTGTAGGTGAGGCCTCCTTTAATGATCTCATACTCTCTCTCCTCTGCCAGGGTCATTTCCTTTCCTCCAGGTGGACAGTTCCCGCATCGACATCCTCCACATCTTGGCTCACATGCAGCCCCGATGCTGTCCCAGTGCCACCACTCGAGGAACTCCCGGTTGCTGGCAGCTGTGAGTGTGGCCTTGACGTCATCCACTGGACCTGGGATTTCTCTATATTTGACTGCTGCGGTTCTCATGGAGCGGGCAAAGTGAGTTCGAGATGCATATGCCTCTATCTCCACTTCTTCGTGCAGGTCAGGATGCGCTCCGGCCACCGTCGTCCCCAGTGGACCTACCCACAGGACGAGGTCATCAATCATTCTCACACTTTGGGGAGCGAGCCTTCCTTCACGGTGACTGATGAGGAGCTCAACCTCTTCTGGCCTCTCCAGTTCCTCGAGCTTGACTTCCGGGAAGAATCTGTGCAGAGTTTCTGGCTGAACAGCTTGATGCACCTTGGCTATTTCATCCAATCCATAGCAGACCAGTTCATGAGCTCGTACAGTTCCTTTTGGTGTCTTGACTCGGACTTTCAGGAGGTATCTTCGGGTGTCCACCTTCATGACCATACCACCGACTCCATGTACCACCAGGGTTATCTTCTCCCTCCTCAGCCGCAGTCTGTCAGCAGCCTTATGGGTGATGTAGTTAGTGTCGGATGCTAGGTCAATCAGGGTCCCGATCTTCTGACCAGCGTTCGCAGTGACGTTCATGAGCATCATGATGACAGGTAGCTCGGTGAGACCACTATGCCGCAGTAGTTCAGACTGGCCAGATGCTTTTCGTGTCATCGTGGTTTTGTTGGTGAATGCCTTTCTGCAACGTTCAGCCATCTCTGGGGGAAGATCAGCCAAGCACGCCTCTTGTTCCTCCGTAAGAGTGCCTTTGTTGCTGCCGCCTTTTCCACTTCTCCCATCTCCACTCCGTGGCCTGGACTCTCCCTTCGGACAGAGAAAATAGTGGTGGTCCGCAGTACTTCCTCCCCTCCTGCAGTCCGAATTTCGGCACAGGAAATTGTCTCTGCAATAATCGCCCTCTTCATGGCGTCCAAGGCATTTCCTGCATGCTCCAAGCTTCTTTAAGGCAGCCGTCTTCTCTGGGAGCTTTAGTCCCTTGAACATCTTGCAGAAGAATATTTTATTATTGTGACCGCTGTCACCACAGATGACACATCCATCAAGCTCTTGTCTCTTGGTGGCTCTGGTGGAGGCAGACTTCCTTCCATTCTTCTTGTCTGCTCGCTCCGGTTTGTCACCCTTCTCCACAACTCGGAGTTGCTCAAGTCTCTCTAGTACGTCTTCCTGATTTTTTAGGAATGTCAAGAGCTGGTCGAAGTGGTTCTGAGGTGTGACGTTGTTTATGGGATCCACCATGAAAATCAGCCAGTTGGTCTTGATGAAATCGGGCAACTTGGTTTCGATGGATTTGATGACAAGAGGGTTGTTTATGGCCCCGGAGTTCCCCAGCTCAGTAAGGTCTGCTAGAGCCTTTTCCACGGACTGTATAAGGTCAATGACCTTTCTGGGCTGGTGCCCCTTCACATGTGGTATTTTGTCAAGTTCTTCTAGGATTTCCACAGTGATGCTTGATTTGTTGCCGTACCTGTTTTCAAGGACTCTGAACATGTCTGTTGCCGTGGTGTATGTGGAAAGTCTGAGGTCTTTTGAGATTTTCTCATCGATGCTGTCTAGGAGCTGTATCTTCTTTACTACAGGTGACCCAGATGGTTCTCCCTGCCGTTGAAGGCTTTCCCAGTCTTTTTTCCATCTGTGAAAGTCTCTCTTGGAACCAGTAAAGGTAGGTAGGGTGGTCGGCTTTATCCTCACGACTGGTGTTGTTGGTTGGGGTGTGACTCCTCTACCAGCGACCAGTAGGGTCCGTGCACCTGCAAACTCAGGCTCTCTCATCCTCAGTCTGAGAAGAGTTCCATCTATGTCCCTGAGCCTTGCCTTCACTCCATCCCTGTGATCCTCCGGTATCCATTTCTCCCACGTCAACATTGCAGTGGTGGCCTCGTTCCTCATCTTCTCAGAGAGGGTTAGGTGCCTTTCGAATCGCTCCAAATTCTCACTTGTCACTGGCAGATTATCCGCAGCCCCATTTGCTCGCTCAGCCCCACGAATGGCAGTTTCGAGTTCATAGCCTCCATATCTTGTCCACAGGATTTGTCGGACTGTGTCCTCGATTGCGGTCATCTTTACTTTGGCCTCTTTCAGAGTGTTCTCAATGTCGGCTTCTTGCTGTTCACTGAGCTCTGCCTCTTCATCCTCCTCCTTTTTGACTTCAGCCTCCAGGCTGGACCTGTAGTCATCGTTGGAGTCTTGCACAGCTCGGAAACAGTCTGTGAGCTCCTTGTACTGCTCAAGAAGCTCGGATTTGAGCATGCCATCTGCTTCTCTCACAATTAAGTTGGCTTGCCTTGTAAAACGGCTCTTTGCCGTGGTCCTTTCTTGCTTACAGTCCTTGGTCGTTTTCTCCGCCATTTTTCCTTCTTGTCCACGGCTTTCCTCCTAGCCGAAGCCCTTTATCCTCAGCAAGGGGGTGTCCGCAGTTGGTTAACAACTGTAAAGTCAACTCCAATTTTCTCCAACTGGACAACAAGGACAACAACTCAGCTTCTTTCCAACCTCTTCCAACTTTATTTTTCCAACTTTTCAAATCAATTTGTTGGTCTTTGTTGGGGGTCTTCGAATAGTAGCGTAGTTAGGTTGTTAACCTTAAAACAAGAAAACATATGATTAACAACATTGTCAAAATAAACAATAATTTTTTAAACAAAAAGTCCTGTTTCAGTAGTTATATTTTTTAACATTTCTAAACAAATAATGTCTCTTAAATAAACAATTTGGTTTTTAAACAAAGTATTTTTAAACAAACCCTTTAACAATTATTTTAGAGTATTTAAGTATTTAAACAAATGTCATTTTGAACAAACTAACTGTTTTTAACAATTACATTTTAAATGGTCGAATTAAATTACAATAAACCATCTTTTAATTAAAGTGCCTTCAACACACATTAAACAAAGTGTCCTTTAAACAATAATTTTAAATAAGTTTTAACACTAAAGTTTTTTAAACAAAAGCATTTCTTTAAATTACTTTTACTATGAAAGGTAGACACTTTTAAATTAAAGTCATACTAACCATTTACCAAAGTCAGTTTGAAATTATTAACCATATTTTAAATTAAAGCAATTCTATCCAAAATCATCATTAATTAAATTCGGTTGAAATTAAAGTTAATTAAAGTATTAACTTCAACTATTTCCCCAATATATAAATTAAAGTCAGCATTTTAATCACATTATTTTATAAATTATAAAGTAATAATGTCAAGCAGCATTAAAGCCAACGTGCTGAAATGTAACTTTGACTAAGTTCACCTCTAATAATAATAATAATTCAAATTAAAGTATACTATGTTATACTACCAATACATTCAGCCACAGAGGAAGATTTAAAACAGACTAAACAAAGCAGCATTCACCGACCATTAGAGCCTTGGAGAAGAATTCCAGGAGTAGACTTGCTTGCTTGTCGTTTGGTGTGTGTCTGCATGCTCATGGCAGCAGCTTTCTCAGGTGTTCCGGCTTGGCCAAACGAGCTCCCAGCAGCCACCTTGCTGCTGGTGCATTGTGGGAGTTGTAGTCTTCTGGGTGATTGTCCTGTTCAATATGGAGATCTTTGCTCTCCTGGGTTAGGACTCAACAAGGGGAATGATGAGGAACTACTCTGGAAACAGACACGATTATATGCAGAGGTGGGTAGAGTAGCCAAAAATTGTACTCAGTAAAAGTACTGTTACTTCAGAATAATATGACTCAAGTAGAAGTAAAAAGTAGTCATCCAAATAATTACTAGAGTAAAAGTAAAAAAGTACTTGGTGAAAAAGTTAGTAAAGTCTGATTTATTTTTTTAACACAACCATTCAAACAGACAAAAGTACAAAATAATCATCTTCAGGCAAATTAAATCAATGAAATAATAAAATACATTAAAATTAATAAAAAATAAAAATAGCTTAAATTAAAATAATCTTAAAGTAAATTCAAGTACTTTAATAAATAATAAAATAATAACAGAATAAAAAAATAAATTAAGCACAAGTAGCACAAAATTTCAAGTCTTTATACTTTTCTTTTTTAACCAGAACTAGAACAAGCCCATGAACTGAGTCTGTGTAAATGTGACAAAACATGCAAAAACAAACATTTTTCCCAAAGAATCACTCAGTGATGTCATGAGATTGACGTGTACGTGGATAAAAGGGATAAAAGAAAAGTAACAGCTCAACGTAGCCTAATGTAGCGGAGTAAGAGGAACAGTTTCTTCTTCACAAATCTACTCAAGTAAAAGTAAAAAGTATAGTGATTCAAAACTACTCCTAAAAGTACAACATTTCTCAAAACTTACTCAAGTAAATGTAACGGAGTAAATGTAACTCGTTACTACCCACCTCTGGTTATATGTCAGGAGGGCAGAGGAGGAGCAGAGAGTTTAGAGAGACAGGGACAATCTTGTTAAAGTCAGTCACTGCAGTCTTATCTTATTTATCACTTTGCGTATCCTTGACTCCTCTCCTTGTCTCCGCTGTTTGTGGCTCAATCTCCGTCTCCACAGATGTGAGGAGAGGAGTCAAGGACAGACCCGAGGTGAGAGGAGGTGAGGGGCCAGGAGTTCAACAAAACTGAGAGATCATCACTTCGGAGGAGCCGTTTTAAACTGGCAACAAGAAAAATGATGTGTGACACGACTGCATAATTTAACCATAGTTTAGATTATTTCCATTAAACAAGCATTAAAGCTGTTTGCAAAAAAAAATCTAATGGAAACACAATCATTTTAATAAAATACATAAACCTGAACAAGTAATAGATTACGGTAAGTTGTTTTCCTTGAGTTTATTTGGCTGGCAAACAGATTAACAGTTATCTTATTTTCATGCTTAATATTACATTGTTCGGCAGAAATGAACTGCTGATACATTTAATGCAGTTGAGCTTTGTGTCGCAGTCAGTATAACAAGTATAGTTTTGCTCCAGTTTTGTAAGATACATGCCATAAAAGAATAATTCAATTAAATTCTGTTCTACTCAAAATCACTTTATTAATCCCCGAAGGCAAATTCAAGTCCTAGAAAAACCGAGACCCAACAACAAAGTCAAGTGCATATTGTGATGAGTACATGGAGACTGATGAAACGGTTTGTATCTGCATTTTTCCAACTATAAATGCAGATGCAGCAGATCTACAGTGCAGAACATTATGGCCAAACGAGAGGAACAAAATAATAAAGAAAAAAAACATGCACACACAAAAGAAAGATCAGCTTTGCCAGCTTGTTCTTGCAAAACTGTCCCATAAGTAGCATTAAGACATGTTTTATGTCATAAGTAAACAGTTAAGTAAGGATTAACATGGATAGATTTGAGAAAACTATGTTCACCTTGTGACTTACAACTGTGTTTCTTCAGCTGTAAGTTGCTTGGTTTATTAACTCGTAGTATAACCATCAAAAAGTTATTTTTGCATGACAATAGCAGACGGGAGCTGTGCTTTTCAAAAAATGTGATGTTACACAAAGAGAAAAAAGTAAGATATTTTTGTGAAAATCTGTGCATAGAAACAAAGCAGAGAACTGAACGGACAATGAAGCTACGCCACACACCAAACTGTCAAAACTATTCATTTAATTGCCTTGAAATTACTAAACTCCTAAAGTAACTTACAGACCAGTATGTAGAAATGGACATAAAAAGAGAAATCTTGACCTAACTGTTCTTTCTAATCATCAGCCAATTTCGAAGTTGCCCTTTTTGTCAAAAGTCCTGGAGAGTTGCTTTTAATCAATTCAAGGCACTTTTGCATTTGTGAAAAGTTTCAGTCTGGTTTTAAATCACATCAAGCACAGAAACTGTTCTTTTAAGAGTTTTCAATGACCTTTTTTTCAACTGTCGACTCAGGTAAATTTGCTGTTTGGTGCTTTTAGACCCGTCTGCAGCATTTTATACAGTAGATCACAACATTTTGATATCACAACTTGAAAATTGGGTTGGTATCAAAGGTATGGTTTTAAAGGGGATCAGGTTTTACGTGCCAGAGAGAACCTTTTCAGTTATCATTGACTTATGGGGTTCCTCAAGGCTCTATTTGGGGCTCCATGTTGTTTTCATTGTAGGCTATATCTTGCCTTTGTGGTCTATATTTAGAAAGCATAATATTGCTTTTCATAGTTTTGCTCATGATATCTGATATCAGACAGCAACACTTCACTACAGCCTTTGTTAGACTGTCTGAAAGACCTAAAAACCTGGATGAAACGTAACTTTCTGAACCTTAATGAAAAGAAGACGGAGGTCATCTGGTTTGGTAAATCCAATGTGGTCTGCAGTTCAGGTGATGTTCTCGGCCCCATGTAGTCGTTCTGCTGCCAGTTATTTTTGACAGCTCTCTTAAGTTGGACAACCAGATTAATGCTGTGGTAAAAATCAAGCTTCGTCCACCTACGCGTCATTGCTAAGGTGAAGCCCTCCCTGCATAAGATCTAGAAAAAAGTAATTCATTCTTTTGTTACATCACATACTGTAACCAACGCACTGCAATCATCTTGGATCAATCATCTCTGCAACGTCTGCAGTTGGTTCAGAACGCAGCAGCTCGGCTTTTAACTGGCCACATAAAGCGTTATCAAACAACCCATCCAATTCTGAATTGATTTTAAGATCCTCTTGTTGGTTTTTAAAGTTTTAAATGACCCTCCTATCTGTCAACCAACCAGTTGGTTGTAGACGTTCGGCGATCAAGCTTCAGCGGTTGCAGCCCCACAGCTGTGGGAAGGCTTGCTTTTTCTTATTCACACTCCTCAGAGTTTAGCCATGTTCAAGTCAATGTTAAAAACATATTCCTTCTCTTTGGCCTTCAATTGACGGCAGATTATGACAGACAGGTATAAGACTGTACTGCTATTTTGATTTTATTATTTCTTAAATGCTTTTTATTATATTTTCCTGCTTTTAAATGTATTTGTTACTGTTATCTGCACTGCAAAAACTCTAAATCTTAACAAGAATATTTGTCTTATTTCGAGTTAAAATGTCTCATTTTTAGTAAAAAAAAATCTCATTACACTTAAGACAAGACTCAAAAACTTGATTCTTGTCTTGAAAACAAGATTTTTTTGCTTGTAATGAGAAGTTAAATCTTGCCCCACTGGCAGATTTTTCTACTGATTTCAAGTGAAAATTTACTTGAAACAGGTGAAAATTGTCAAATAACAAGTTATTTTTCTGGTAATGACTCTTGTTTTAAGTGTATTGAGATTTTTTGACTAAAAATTAGACATTTTAACTCGAAATAAGACAAATATTCCTGGTAAGATTTTGAGTTTTTGCAGTGTGATTTTGAAACATTGGATCAACCTTATTTTTCTTAAATGTTCTACATGTATAGATTTGACCTTGACGGTGGACATGGGACTTTGTCATCACCAGCTGGTTTGCTGTGAAGTCTGGCAACCTGAAAGAACGATATCTGGGCAGGCAGGTGGATCTGGAGACATACTTTAAACCCAAGTGGACACAAATACATATTTAGACCTAAGATGCATCCACAAGTTAACATGAACAGGTCAACAGTCCATCACAGGGCCACACAGAGACAAATAAGCCAAAAAAACAGTCTACACCAACACTTACTTCTCTGGAATTGTCAGAGGAAGACTGAGTAAACGGGGATGTATTTAATTATAAACTGGCAGTATTTAATTTCTATTAAAACCAGATTTTTTAAGATTATCTTTCTCTTTTCCTGGCTTCCATGGAATTTTCCCATTCCGAGATAAGGAAAACTGGTGCGTATGGTCATCTAACTTGAACACAAAAAAATAACTTGAGGGGGAACATTCACGTCTTATCCTTTCAAATATCCAGCAGGTCACATTTTCACATTGAGTCACAAGCATTCACATCACTGGCAATACAAGTAAATTACAACATATTCTTTAATTTAATACATTGTTGCTTATCTTATGAAAGTTTGCACATTTCTGGCTGCGAACATAAGGAACTGTCTGAGAGAGAAACTGTACAGGTCATAGAAAAATCTGTTCAGAGCCGAGCACGGATGCTGCAAGCGTCAACTCTGATAAGTCTTATCCCTTTGTGGTCGGGTGAAGAACAGACACGGATGTGTCAGGAGAAGAGCATTATGCATGGGTGTATATAAAGAGATGCTTCCCTTTGTCTCAGCAATCTTGTTTCACCCATAAAGGTAAGACCAACTTCCCTCACTGTCTCTTTTGGATTCACTCTTAACAAATAATAAAAAGGTATTTCAGTTTTGCAGGATTTTTGAAAAAGAAAATTCCCCTGGAAAATCTATTGACATTAGTAAAAGTGAAGCTTTCCATTTCTGACATGTTCATCTCAAACTAGACTGCTGAAAAAATGGTGACAGTGATCTCGGTGGATGTGAAGCCTCAACATGAGTGAAGTGAGTTCTTCATTAGTGTACCGATGCAACCGCTATGATTTATTTTTACACTAACGTCATTCTCTGAGCAGTTTTCTCCAAATGTTGATGCATTTTTTACTCATTATCAATGTATTCTCTTCACAGTTCAAATTTGGAGATATCATTTCCTTTAAACCACAGTCTATCCTTGGATTTCGCTTCCAGCATTTTGGTATTTATGTGGGCGATGTGGAAATGTGTGATAAAAAGCCAGAAGAGGTCATATATCATACAATTAGTGAGTGCATTCAGAAAAAAAAATGAAGAAAATGCTAAATGAATGAATTGAAATATAGAGATACACAACACAGATGTTTACAGTTGTTTTCATTTGGTTTCAGAATGGAAACCTGTATATGAATTTTATGAACTCACAGCGAGAGACAAGGTCGTGGTGAACAATTACCTTGACGACTACACAGATCCCTTAACAGGGACAAAGTACTGTAAAGGAGACGACGAGGAAATCCTTCAACGCATCATCGAGACGTACGAGACGAGAGACACTTATGGAACAGTTCGCAACAACTGCGAACATCTGGCTACCTATGTGCGTTACGGCGTCAGGATCTCCATGCAGGTATGTAGTTGATTAAACAGCGTTATTTACTCCAGATCTCCTCTTATCTACAGGACTGTCTCAGAACATTAGAATATTGTGATAAAGCTCTTTATTTTCGGTAATGCAATTAAAAAAAAAAAAAAAGTCATACATTCTGGATTCATTACAAATCAACTGAAATATTGCAAGCCTTTTATTATTTTAATATTGCTGATTATGGCTTACAGTTTAAGATTAAGATTCCCAGAATATTCAAATTTTTTGAGATAGGATATTTGAGTTTTCTTAAGTTGTAAGCCATGATCAGCAATATTAAAATAATAAAAGGCTTGCAATATTTCAGTTGATTTGTAATGAATCCAGAATGTATGACATTTTTAGGGCCCGAGCACCTTCAGTGCGAAGGCCCTATTGTATCTGTAGGAATTTTTTTTCTTTCTTCTTTTTTCTTCTGACGAAAGGAGGGCCTTTTTGCCCCCCTAAACGTGCCCAAAAAGTCACCAAATTTTGCATGCAAGTCAGGCCTGGCGAAAAATTTGATATTTCATGGTTTGCATTAATGGGCGTGGCAAAATGGCTCAACAGCGCCCCCCGGAAAACTTTGTGCCTCAAGCCCCACAATACGGTTTGACGTACATGCACGAAAATCGCTACACACCTGTATCATGTCACAACTTAAAGAAAAGTCTCATGGCGCCATGGCCGAAACCGAACAGGAAGTCACATATTTTGAATTAATCGTGTCACTTTGGCGCAATTTATGCCATTCCTTCGGCAGTTAATGCGGCCCGAACCGTAACGTGCACCCAGGTGTGTTATACATCAAAATGTGCGTCTCCATCCTGCGACAACACGCATTACTTTTCTCTTTCAAAAGCGTTACCGTGGCGACGCTAGACGCCAAAAAGCGTGCCCCCCTTCATCTGATTGGTCCATATTTGATAGTTCTCCAAAAGTCACCAAATTGTGCATACAAGCAAGGCCTGGCGATAAATTTGATATTTCATTGTTTGCATTAATGGGCGTGGCCTAACGGCTCAACAGCGCCCCCTAGAATACTTTTCCCTGCCATAACTTTTGAATGGTTTGACATAAAGAGTCGTGGGTGGTGTCATGGGACTCTGTAATGAGTCCTTGACCATAATTGGTGAAAATTAGCCCCGCCCCTTCTTCTGATTCTGGTTGTCCCTTTTTTCTGCTATATCTTTTGAATGGTTTGACATAGGAAGTCGTGGGTGGTGTCATTTCTGACATGCTTATGTGGCCGTGAGTGCGAGGGCCCGTTCATCGCTGCTTGCAGCTTTAATTGTTTTTGTAATTGCATTACAGAAAATCACAATATTCTAATTTTCTGAGACAGTCCTGTATGTAAGACAACAAATCATTGGTCAGTAATAAGCAAGATAAGCTTGTAGTTTCCTAAACCAAGAAATGTAGGAAGTTCTATAACTTGATGTATATCTTTGATGACGTTTGATGTAATATGAATTGAATTGAGTATAATAGTCTGCAGCAGTTTAGATGGAGGGTATAAAAAAGAAATCCACACATTACAGGATGCAGGGTTTCAGACCAAAACATTACATGGTAACAGCAATAAATGTTCATTTCTTCTGTCCAATAAATGTTGTGGCTGATTGAGGAATGGACTGGACTGTTTCTGGAATAAATCCCACCCATTAGTTCACCCCTGAAAGATACTGTGCACCGGCTTACTATTCCTGACCGTAACTTGAACATGAGGTCCTGTATATCCTGAGCAGCTTAAGTTTATCCCGTCTCAAACAAACCCCCTTAGCTGCCGGCGTATTTGTACGATGTCGTCCACACTGAATGCAACAGAGGGACTGTGAATCAACCCTATTAGTTTTGTTTTTACCTGCCAGTCTCACACTTTTATTTTGTTCACAGCTCCACATGACTGGTGAGAAACTCGTAATCAGCCAGGAGAAGTTTGACAAAAAACTTTTACGGAAGTATCTGAAGAAGAAGTCCAAGTGCCTTCCACATCCTGACTGCAACAAGCGTTTTTGTCGACATCCTCAGCACGTCTTGTCTCCTGGAAATGTGCTGCTCAAAGCCATCAAGCCCTCTTGAGCCAGTATTTTAAACATTTTGTATGATAAAAGGATACACTACATTAGACCATTCAAAGAGAAAATATTTAATAAAAGGAAAAAAATGAAAACAAAACAGAGCTGTTTTCACATGCTCTATGCCAAATTATACATACTACACAATCCAAAGCTTTATATATTACGTGTCAGGAGGCATCCAAAGGATAGATATGAAACGTGTAGTGAAGTGTAGTGAAGTGCCAATGGAGCTTGATCCAAGTAGGATAAGTGGCAAAGTGCGGGGACTGAAGACAAAGCTGTTTCCAGAACGAGGAGTCACCTTGTCAAGAGACAAAATGATGTAATTAGAGCAAAAGTTTTGAAGTGCTAAAGTTTAGTAACTTCAGTTCAGTCTGGAATAAGCTGTCAACGTGAGAAGAATCGGTGTTAAGGAACTATAATTGTGTAAAGTAGAACACATAACAAGAGTTGCTTTTTTGTCAGAAAGGATCTTGAAATACTGTAAGCACTGGTCACAGATTTGTCTGGTTATACAGCAGAAAGGTTTTGGAATGTTGTCAGTTGTCAACAGATACGTATTCTGAATGTAAGGCCAGTTAACAAATAATACATTTGAATTTGGCACTATATATTGTTTTTTTTTTTTTAAGGTATGAACAAGTTGAAGCGAGTAAGTTTACATTTTCACGACATTTCTTTCTTTATTGGACAAGGACCAAATTCATAAATCTTAAGAGTCAAGTTGATTTGAAATATTTAATTTGTGATGAATAATAAGAACATTATGTGGATTGGAAAGCATTCTTTTGGTTAAGATTAAAATAGTTAAATCATGTTAAATTAAAAAAAAATCTTGATACAATTCAAAAATGTAAATAGAAATGTTCAATTTTAATTGACTAAATAAAAAGATGTTGAATGGAATTAAAAATAACAAATCGATTAAATTCATTTTTATTTAGTTTATTCGGTTGTTCTGAATAGAAATGTTCAACTTTCATTGATTAAATAAAAATACATTGAATAGAAATAAAAATAAATTATTTCAGTTACATTTTATTTAGTTCACTCAAATTAATTTTATTAGATGTGACCAATTGAAGAACTTTTTTTAATTGAATTTCAAACTTTATTTTGTGCATTCTTACCACGTCACTTTTGCATCAGACAGTTATTTCCATGACTTGTTTTATACTGTAGTAATTCAAGTGTAGAGAGTTATGGAATGTAAAATCCACAATCTAGCATTCATTGAAACCACAATAAATGTCGAGGTTTCAGTTGCAAAACTTCACTATTCTTGTGTCTCTGCAAAATAATTCTTGTTGTGCCTGGAGTACAATTAACTACATAAAGTGAACACATGTTGGACCAGAGGTTTCCATTACATTGGAGTTTTCTTCATCTCTCTCCTCGTCTTAGGCGACTGTGATGATAGTCGCTATTCCACAGGTCGGATTCCTTTGGCCTCCTCCATCTTTCTTAGAGTTTCATCCCAGTGGGTGAACTGCTTGGACAGCAAGAACATCTGGAAATCAGATGGCAGGTGTCAGTGGGTGAACAGCTGTTCCATTCATTAGGATCAATTAAGAGAAAAAAAATGTTGAGTACAATCCTGGTGATTGAACTTGGTTCTGTCTTTTTTTTATCTTTCAAAATGACACAGTATGACATGATGTTTTGTAATCACATACTAACTGTTTTTTCATGCCTGATCATCATTTTTTATCATTAAAATTGTAAGAATTAATGTTGTACATAAAGAAGTGTGCGGTACCATTTTGTTGTATTCCTCAAAGAGCTTCTTGACTTCCTGTGACTGAGCCTCAGTTTGATCCTGCGAAATAAACAGACTGAATAAATAAAACCTAATAATCATAGACTAAAAGTGGTAGATGGAAAGATGAATAAAACAGGCTACCTGTTCTTTGATGTGAATTTGTGACAGACGCTGCAGTTTTGTTGCATGTTCAGGCACATCTGTAAACATTGAAAACAGATTGTCAACACGGACCTAATGTGGTAATCATACAGCACATCACACATTCATGCATGAACTTCTTCTAAATTCATCCAAAAGCAAGACAATACTCATGCAAAACACTTCATAGCTCAAACACTATGCCCTACAAGACCAACCTCTTATGTAGGTGCTATCCAACAGCGGCTGCAGGGTGTTGACTTGCTCTAGCAGAGCAGCTTGAGACAGCAAGAAGTCCTCCTCTGATCAGATAAAACAGGAAAAAAAGAAGGATAAATATGTTGTACGCACATAACATACAGGTGTAATATAATTGCCTATCTATACAATTTCCTCTCGCACATGCATTTTTGTGAAAACGTGTCATGTGTTGGTCATATATAATTCAATTAGACAGAGGAATTGGGTGAACTCAATTACTTGAAGCTTATTGAAACAAGATTCTTTGCAGCTCATTTTGCCAGTTGCAGAGCTTGCCAACACATAAGTGGTAAATTTGCAGGAAGTCAGTGGTTGGGAGTCAGTTGTTTGCTTCCTCTATTGCACTGCATTTTACCAGTGACTTTAGAGAACAGTCGGGCAACCCAGTCATTATCAGATCCTAATCTGTGAGGCCCTCCATCTGCGATCAGTCAGGTAATGTGAATGGAGAAGGGACTTCAAGGCTAACTATCACAAACTAGCGAGTCCTGTAATCTGAACAGACCAATGATCAGCTGACTGAAAATCACATAATCTAAAACTAGCTTTACTGAAACAAACCATCCTTATCAAAGTTCAGCTGAGCTCAATAGACGAGGGAGTGAGAGAGCAAAAAAATGGGGGAACAAAGAATGGCTTTATAAGGCCGTCTCAGATCCTTTCACTCCAAGTGTGCTGCTGGTTTAGTGATCCTGTCATTGCACATGATAGTAGCCTTCAACAATCCTATTAGAATACAGTGAACATGAGTCCTGAACAATAGTCCCCAGCTTAAATCGACAGAATCAGGCCCAACAAGTCTAAGAGCAACGTCAAGGGGTCCTCAAAGCTAAAACTGCACAAGTTTCTTTGTGTTACTTTAATAAGATTTCCTGATCCTTACCGGCAAGGATGAACTCCAGCTTCATCGCATCTGGTACAGTGATGTAGTCAGTGAACTGGGGGTCCAGGTACTTCATCAGGTCCTCAACTACACCACACACAAACAAATGTTATTAGAACTTCAACAAAGTCTAAAGGTAACAAGAGAAACTAATAATTATTTCATACTTTCGTACTCAAATTGTATTTGTTTAAAATATATTGTTACTATCGAATTATCCATGTGCCGATCCCATAATTGCAAATAACAGCATCATTGCATGATTACTTATCCATCTTCTTATAGGGCTACAGTTCTTTTCATCAAAATTAGAAGAAATAATGTGATTAAATGTGAAATATGAGCACTAAAAAGACATAAATGTGAAGTAGTATTGATAGGTACATTTGAGTGACTTACTCTTCTTGTGCAGGATCTTTACTCGCTCTCTTTTGTTGGCCGTGTTGGTCAGACCTGCTTGAATCCCGGCCAAAGACTCTGCACTCTACAGTTAGAAATATATTGATTAGATTTGGTGTCACTGACTAAGAAAAAGGTTAAGAAAAGTCAAATGTTAATGTTTTTGTGTGAGAGTAGTCTTTTTGCACCATATTACCATGACTAACATTAAAAATAGAAACACACGCACTCATGTTTATGGAATATATGACTTTTCCAAATATTTGTGAAGAAATTCAGAGTAAAAGAGGAAATGAATGGGAATATTGTTCCAGTGATTAACAACAGCACAACTAATAATAGGCAACAAAAAAACCCCAAAAATGCTTAAATAGAAATGTGCCAGACTTTAAGCACTCTGGAAAAGCAACATCTACCAAAAAACCACCCAAATGTTTCTGTCCAAGTGAAAGAGAATTCTTAAAATCACATGCACTGACGAAACAAGCCTTTTGGCAATACATGTTATAAAAAAGTTCACACAGAGCTAAAGAATAAAATCACAATAGTTTTCCTACGCAAGCCCAAAATACTGATGTCTATTCATCTTTGTGATACAGATGAGATTTTCATATTAATATTTACTGATGCACAGACTTGCATAAACCATCATTAACTCACAGGAAGCTTCATTTTTAAATGCTAAATCCAATCTAAATAGCTTTAGGTAAAAAAGGAAAAGAATAGGCTCCAGTCTGAATGTGTTTAAACTAAGATTGTAGTAAATATCTGTCACAGTTCCAACACCTTTAGCTTCTGTCTGAATCAAAAAGGGCGTTTGTTATGGTGCTAGGCTAATCGCTAGCCGTATTAGCCTCCCATATATCTGATATTCTGAACAAACCTTCACGGGTTTCCCGCTTTTGTTCCTCTTCTCGCCGTATATTCTTTCCTCCAGCGCCTGGAGACGCATTTCGAGGCTGTCCGTCTCTATTTTCTTGTCCATTCTTGAAGCCACTGCAGTCGCCCTGACACTGTTCTACAAGTCAGCACCACGTGGCGCCAGCAGGTGTCGCTGTGGGGAAGTCCGGTTCCAGCTGGTTTCCGGGAGACAGCCATAGACATTTATACATAGACGCGTCATCGGCCGCCATCTTGGGCCGGTCATCATACTCATACGACAGTATAAGACAGAACAGTATTGAAGATGCCAGAGCACTGTGGCGAACAATTGCGACCAGGGATCGGGGGATTACTTTTCACAAGTACGATTTTACATTGAGGAAACACAGTTTGGCATCGACAACCACTTTTCCAACTTGTTGTCATCAGTACTCGAGTTGTAAAAAGAAATCAGGGGGGATGGTGGATTTTATCATATGGGAACAGATCATTTGTGCTGATTACAAATAATATAATATATTACAAATAATAGCACTGACCAAAACACCTGCAGAAATACTGCAGGAATGACATAGCAGCAGTTAAATGCAGCCTTCTGTAAGCTTTAAATATCCACTGGGCTTACATCAAATACATCAAAACACTAAAATAAAAAAACAGTTTTCTGAACTTATCAATATGACTCTGTCCTTCACAGGATAAGTAAAATGGATCACTGCAAAAACCCAAAATCTTAACAAGAATATTTGTCTTATTTCTAGTTAAAATGTCTCATTTTAGTAAAAAAAAAGTCTCATTACACTTAAATAAAGACTCATCACTGGAAAAAACAACAATTTTCCCCTGTTTCAAGTAGATTTTCACTGGGAATAAGATTTTTTTGCTTTTAATCAGAAGATAAATCTTGTCCCACTGGCAGATTTTTCTACTTATTTCAAGTGAAAATTTACTTGAAACAGGTGAAAATTGTCAAATAAGTTACTTTTCTGGTGTTATTTTTCTGGTGAAGACTCTAAATGTTGAAATAGCAGTAAAACCACATTCATTGATGAAATGACATAAGGGATGGAAAGGGGGGATGGCAGTTTTACATGGGGGGATGATTTTGACCGTTTTTATTTCAGGGGGGATGCCACCCCCCCTCATCCCCCCTCAACTCCAGTACTGGTTGTGATTGATTGGAAGGCTACACCAAATTGCCAAACTCACCTCTCTTGACCTGCAGAAAGGGAGCATGAGAAAGATCTCTGCAAAGCAGTCCTCTTGTGATTGAGAGATTGTGTAAAACTCAGCTATTTTAATAATATGGAGAAACAATAATAAACATATATATATATATATATATATATATATATATATATATATATATATATATATATATATATATATATATATATATATATATATATATATATATATATATATATATATATATATATATATATAAAAGACTCATCACTGGAAAAAAAAAAAAAAATATATATATATATATATATATATATATATATATATATATATATATATATATATATTGGTGGTGGGGGAAAAAATCGATATTGCAATATATTGTTGCGCTCTCTGTCGCAATAAATAATCGTTAAACTGACGGCAAATATCGATATTTTATTACAACACACATTGTTGGAGCCAAAATACTTTGATTTATTTTGTTTTATTTATTTAAACATAACACTAAATGAATCTCAAACTGAATATGAATTGTCATCCCCCTTATGGTGACGTCATGTTCAACCTGTCAATCAGTCTTGGTGGGTGGTTGTCATAGAAACCATTATTACCTTCCTGGGTGGTGATTGCTCTCAGGTGCGACAGGGGGAAGACAGACAGTTTTCGACCGTGCAAGACGTGCAAGACAGACACTGGCATTCAGTCACAAGTTTATGTTTATACGTTTAAGCAGTGGATTTATGTTCGTTTTGAGTGCTGCTGCATATGGAATAATTGGATTGGCATATCCTACCTGGATCCCATGTCTGAGCTTTTGAATTCATTTAAAAGCACGCGTCCTAACTAAAACCAACCCAGTTGCCCTGCTGTATAGCCTATTGGTACAGGCTTTACACACATAATGGATTTACACAGTTGTCACCGCACTATTGTTCATGCACTTCAATTTGTCCAGCTGTACAGTGTTTACTTTTACAAGACTAGGAGGCAGTGAGGTACTATGCAAAATTAAGTTGCTTACTGACTTTTCAGTATTAGAAACAAAGCAGTGCACTGTCCTGGTTTATATAAAACATGTTATTAATGTTCATGCACTTTAATTTGTCCAGCTGTACAGTGTTTACATTTACAAGCCTAGGAGGAAGTGAGGCTCTATACAAATGCACTTTCTTTGTACATTGTATGAAGTTTTGGCATTGACTAAATGCATAACTACAGACGTTTTCCTTTTCATTTTTTCTTTTTCAGTCACATATATATCGTGATATATATCGTTGATGAAATTTCTTACAATATATCGAATATCGTATATATCGTGATATTATCGTTATCACGGGCCACATATCGCCACAGTATTGAATCGTGAGTTATATATATATATATGTGTATCCACATATATGTGTGTGTGTGTGTGTGTGTGTGTGTGTGTGTGTGTGTGTGTGTGTGTGTGTGTGTGTGTGTGTGTGTATGTATGTTTTCAGAAAATCCCCCCCGTGAAAATCAGTTTTGTATTCTGCGAGTTGTGACTGATTAAATGCGCTGACACGACACGAAACAAGACACCACTCCTGTTTCCGTCTTATGGGTCAATGACGTGACGTCTATATTTTTTGAAAAACAGATTTTTTTTCAATTCAAAAAAGGTTTAAATGGATAAGAAAATACCATATATATGACCTATCTGTTCCACATATGGACTCACTTGAATTTAAAAAAAAAAACTAGATATTTGTGATTTTGTTGTTTTATGCATTGTGGTGCGACCGTCCGACCAGGACTCTGGTTTTGAAATCACTCTAAATGTTTTTAAATCAATCTTCTTCTATCTGGCATGATTTCCCAAGTAGCCTATCTTGTAGTGTGTAAGATTGCAACACATTTGTATTTATATTTCCATTATTATATACAAACAAAGTTTGACTGATGTACATTTTATGAAATGTAATTAAAAAAACAACAATTTTTGTAAAATACTGAAAACTTGTAAAAAAAAAAAGATGTCAAGATGTTAAGGAAATTCATTAATTTTAATATGAATCATTGTTGCAACACATGACCTTTTTCAAGGCTAGTGCCAATTCATCTTGACAAAAAACTCAATGTTAAAATTTTTATATGAATATATGTGTACACAACATTCTTAATGTTTGAACTACTGCAATAGATATTCTTTGCGCCAGCCAGACGGATGACACTGAGTGGAGCGGGTGCCCGCTCCAAGATGGCGGCCGCCAGCTCGCCAGCGCCAGCAGGCGGCAGCGGTTCAGGCACACATGTCTCTGCAGAGCAACAACACCAGCGAGCTCTTCCTCCATTCAAGCTGACGGAGAAACACCAAGACAGAGTAAGCCTTTCTGACACAAACCCACCATTTACTCGCGCACCATAAAAATCCGATCGATAGAAGCATTGATAAAGTCAAGGATTTGAGCACATTGGCTCATTTTAAACCATTTTTTTGCTAAATGTGCTAAGTTAGCCTACGTAGCCCTCAAGCTAACGTCAGTTTAGATGTTACAGTTGCGTAGTTTGACAATTCAAGTCCCTTCCTCTTCCTCCTCAGCTCCTTTAAACCAGAGCTAAAAACATTACTGTTTACTGAAGCGTATCTTAAATTAAATACTTACCTGCTTGACTCTACTGCCCTTACTTTGTAACAACTTGTGCTTTTTATTATTTTACCTCCTTTCTTATTCTCCTTGTTATTTACTGTTTAATTGTGTCTCGCTGCTTTTAATGTTGATGTAAAGCACTTTGAATTACCTTGTGTTGAATGTGCTATACAAATAAACTTGCCTTGCCTACATGACTTAGTAATAACTCAACCTGCAGTTTTTGACAGATATAGCTGGTGCTGTTGTTTATATTCCTCTGCTGATTTAAATGAAATCTTCTGATTGTTTTTGTCATTACTTTCTCGTGAGCTGAAAACTCACCTTTTTAAGAAAGCTTATAGCTAATGCTCTGTTTTTAAATATATTAAAAAAAAATGTTCATGTTTTATTTTTCTGCTCTGTAGCACTTTGAGATGACTAAATATAAAGTTTTTTTTATTATTAAAAAAACAGCTGAATTTAATCATGTGTTTGCATAATATATATATATATATATATATATATATATATATATATATATATATATATATATATATATATGAAAATAGGACTGTTTTACTGGTTTTAGTTTCTCTCGTTTTTTATTGTAATTGTTGTAAACTGGAACAACTCATCTGTCTTATTAAAATATCTTGGAAAACACACACAGGCTTTGGAAAAGTAAAACATGGACAACAAAACTCCTGAATGAAACATGGAAGATTCACCTTGTTCTGCTACCAGGAAGTGACTAAAGAATTATTTTTTTAGTAAAATCTCAACTATGTTCTTAAGTATTGAAGACGAGAAGCCAACATCAGAAAAACTCACAAAAGTTCTCTTTATTGACACTCTAAAGAAGGATTACTGATATAATAACCAATCTCATTTGATACAAAAGGCCGGTTACAATATAAGTAGTTGTCTTAAAAATTCAAATTAATTTCACGGAGATTTTCTAATTTAACTCCCCAATAACTATAATAGAACATGTCATACAGTGAGTAAGATGAAATATAATATAAAGTGCGTTATAAATAAAATGTATTATCATCATTAATATTATTTCTCTGTCTGATTGCGACCACAGGGAGCTGTCCACCTTTGGACACGGGCTTCTGTGTTTGGGGAGTTTATTCTTGATGTGCCTCTGGGAGAAGCAACAGCATGGCAGATGACAAGGACGTGTTGCGAGACGTTTGGTTCGGCCGCATCCCCACCTGCTTCACACTGAACCCGGATGAGGGGACCGACAGAGAGGCAGAGCCCTACTATGTGAGTAATACGACGGTTACTCTCACATCACACGTGCCCTCCTACGTTTCGATTTTGAAAGTCTCCCTCATGCACGCTGAAAAACCTGCACAGTCTAGGCCTCATTCTGCAAGGAAAAATGTTGTCGCAGAAAATAATAATAAAAAAAAACCCCTCTAAGACATGGTCATTTCTTATCTTTTGTTAGTGATTGGCACATTTCATCAGAATTATTTTTGCTTCTGCTAACTGGCAGCTGGGAGAAGATGCAGCATGTCAGGCATAGTTTTCTTACTGTTTCCTCAATCTCGTGTTTTAAAAAAAAATCACGTCTGCCCAGCCAAAAACATTCCTGAGCTCTGTTATTGTTACCTCTTATTACTTTATTTAACCTATACAGGACTGTCTCAGAAAATTAGAATATTGTGATAAAGTCCTTTATTTTCTGTAATGCAAAAATGTCATACATTCTGGATTTGTTACAAATCAACTGAAATATTCCAAGCCTTTTATTATTTTAATATTGCTGATCATGGCTTACAGTTTAAGAAAACTCAAATATCCTATCTCAAAAAATTAGAATATTCTGGGAATCTTATTCTTAAACTGTAAGCCATAATCAGCAATATTAAAATAATAAAAGGCTTGCAATATTTCAGTTGGTTTGTAATGAATCCAGAATGTATGACATTTTTGTTTTTTTAATTGCATTACAGAAAATAAAGAACTTTATCACAATATTCTAATTTTCTGAGACAGTCCTGTAATTGGAAATCTCGCACACCTTGGTAGGAAGAATGTGATTTTGTAAATTTATATAAAGGTTATCCTTTGAACTCAGTGTTGTAAATAGTTTTATCCTTTTGGTATCTATCTTATCTATTTATCTATCCGTCTATTGACCTGTCTGCTTGTGACTTAAGAAATTAAAGTACAAAAGCAGAACCTATAAGCCTGTCATTAAATCTGTGCCACATAACTGACATGTACCATAAAAAATACAGATGCACATGAAGATTGCAGCTCTGCTTTATTAGGGTTGACCGTGTATATCCAGTGCTGATAACAGTTTTGACAGATTGACAATTGTACATATACACAATTCCTCAACTGATAACTGCACTGTAGGAAATGGTGATTTTTCTGCAGCTCTTTTCAGTATTTACTTCATAATTTACAGGGTATTTCATAAAACTGTGAGATTGTCTGTGAACATGCAAACGAACAGACAGGGAGGATATATTCATGTTTGTTCAAGTTAAAGCAGTTGCAGAAAGACACAGATTCTTTCCTAAAATACCATTGCAGCTTTTTGAATAAAGTCTTTTTCTCTCTCCCGTTGACTCGTCAGCTGCTGCTACCCAGGGTGAGCTACCTGCCTCTGGTCACAGACAAGGTGAAAAAACATTTTCTCAAAGTGATGAGGCCGGAGGACGTGGAGGAGATGTGGTTTGAGTATGAAGGAACACCCCTCAAATGGTGAGCAAGTGACTGTTGGATGAACTAGTCTTACTAATACTGTCAGCAGAACATTTTAGGGAGGGGTGAGTTCAGAGAGGTGTTGGTTGTTACTTTTCTTTGTTGCATGACTGTACTGTATTTTGTAGTGCAAAAACACGCTAAGAGAATGACATAGGGCATTTTTCATATTAGTCTTCATTCCCTCTTTTCACTTAAAGCTAACGAATCACCCTCAAATTAAATGATTTAATGTTGACTCAGCTCAGCGGTTTGGACATACTGTATTCATCAATTGTTATTGCAGAATTAAGAGAACCTTTTAGAATAATAACACCTTGCTTCTGACCATGTTTTATTGTACTCTGTACATTTGAAATCAATTTGACACCATACATTCCTTTAAACTAAATTCGATTTTCAGTATATTTAATACAACACAGTTATCCTTGATTTATTGCCACATGAAGTTAAATCTCTGAAGGACCATTCATTGTCAGAGACCACATAAGATACGGTCATATTCACAGTTACTTTTTCTTCTGATCTCCCCGTGAACAGCAGCTGAGACACTCAAGAGAAAGCAGGCACAGATTACAACCACAAGGTGTCACTATGGCAACACAAACAATGAATCATTGCAAAGTCATTGAAATTATTCTTAAAAAAAAACAGCTGACACCAATTTAATCATGGGTTTGCATGTAAAATATATACAATTATGACTGTTTTACAGTTTTTAGTTTCTCTTTCTTGTTTTTTTGTAATTTTGTAATTTGTGTGCAAACTGGGACAACTTATTTGTCTTATTAAAATATCTTGGAAAACACACACAGGCTTTGGAGAAGTAAAACATGGACAACAGAACTTCTTCTGAATGAAACATTAAAGATTCACCTTGTTCTGCTACCAGGAAGTGACTAAAGAACATTTGTTTGAGTAAAATCTCAACTATGCTCTCAAATATTGAAGATGAGAAGCCAACAACAAAAGTTCTCTTTATTGGCACTGAAGAAAGATTACTGATATAATAACCAACATTCTGATACAAAAGGCTGGTTACAATATAAGTAGTTTTTTTTAATATAAAATTAATTTTACGGAGATATTCTAATTTAATTCTTATTTAATATAAGGCGTGTTAGTCATCTTGTCACGACGAGTTGTCTCCTTACACTTTATTATAGTTTAATTTATCCTTATCTCTCATATTGTAACATAGTTTGGGCAAATACTTTTCCTACAAATCTTCACAAAATTCTGGTCCTACAGAAACGTTTTGTTAGGATTGCAACTCGATCAGAGTCACTCGCTTCATCTACTCCTTTATTTCAAAAACTCCAGATTCTTACTATTTATGATATCAATATTTTTCAGATATGCGTTTTTATTTATAAGCTAAATTCAAGTGAAGGTAATATTCCTGGACAGTTCAAGACTTACTTTAAATTAAATTCAGAGATTCATTCTTATTCAACTCGACAATCCTCAGATCTTCATCCTCCTAAATTTCTCACTTGCAGAGGTCAATTTTCGGTGAGATTTAGGGACTAAATTGTGGAATGATTTTTCCCACTTGGCAAAGAGCTCGTCCTCTCTGAAATATTACAAAAGACGTTTGAAGGACCACTTGACTGCTGTTTTGTAACTGTTTTCCCAATGTATTGTTGTTCATGTATCCATGTTCTTTTTGTTTTTTTGTTTTTTTTGTGTTTCACTCATAGTGACATGTACAGTCTTATTTGCTCAGGAATCAATATAATATAAGTTGTAAAAACAATATCCCATGCACACTCACACACACTTATTTTTTGTCTTTATTCTTTATTATTTATATATTGCATTATTAGTTTGCCATCACTTTTGTGTAGTTATACTTTCTGTTTTTTGTATGTTAATCTTGACATGAAATTGTAATATCTTCGGTGGAGGCTTCAAATAAGCCCATTAGGTTTTTTGCCTCTTCCTGCACCTATAGTGTTTATCATTGATATTTCCTGTATATTTTTTAAAAACTGTGCAAAACAATAAACTAAAACTAAACTAAACTAACTCCCCAATAACTATAATAGAATATGCCATACAGTGAGTAAGATGAAATATATTCACTCGGATGTAAAACTGGTCTCTTGCCTCAATTATTCACTGTTATGTTGAACTGACCACTGACGGAAAAGGATTTCTCTGTAAACATAATGTTCTCTTTCTGGGTTCAAGGCACTGTCCAATTGGAGCTTTGTTTGACCTGCACGCCTCTAACACAGTCTTACCCTGGAGCATCACTGTGCACTTTAAGGTAAAAGCCGTGAAAGGTTGAATACTCTGCAGCTCTATGTTGAGGCATTAGTCTTTTTAACATAGTTTAGACACTACAACACATTTCTTAGATTTGGTTTGTGTCTACTATGTATCCAGCGGTAGTAGACATGTTCTAAAACCATTGTTAAAAGCATTGGAGACCGAATTAGTGAGTCATTTGTGAAGAAAAAACATTAGTTGGAAGTTAAATAGTCAGAAATGATTTGCAGGAGTTGGTGAGGACTTAAAATGAAAATGAATTCACAAGAACTGCTGGACAGAACCCTATAACCAAATGAATGAAAACATGAATTTACTTCTGCTTTTTGTATTATTTTCACCACTTTCTTTTGGATTTCTTCTTCACTTTAGTGGCCAACAATAATCCAGATATAAATAAAGTGTTTGCTTGTGAATGTGTGCCAGAAATTCCCAGATGGTGACCTACTCCACTGCCCGTCCAACTCTGTGATAGAAGCTCACTTTATGTCCAGCATCAAGGAGGCTGACGCCCTGAAGCACAAGAGTCAAGTTGTTAACGACATGCAGAAAAAAGACCATAAACAGCTGTGGATGGGCCTGCAGAATGGTGAGAAAACATTTTCAAGAAGAAAGGCCATGGGCACTGACACACAATCCTACACTGACACATTAGTTAATAACACCTACATCCACATGTGTGTTTCCCCTGCAAATCATCCACCTACACACAGATTCTCACATGGTTACACACACACACACACTAATTGGTGTGAGGAGTCATCCATAAGTTGTTCCCTGGAAAACCTTCATATTTTTCATCCGAAAAAGATTTAGTCATTTCTTGGATGTGTATTTTTACTGGTTCAGCGCACGCAACCAAACAGATGAGATAAACACATGCTGCAGGCAGGTTTCCTGGGATTTAGATTAGGGCTGAACGATTTTTGAAAATAATCTAATTGCGATTTCTTTCCACAATATTGCGATTGCGATTTAATATGCGATTATTTTTTTCAAGGTCCTGTTCTCATGTATTTTTCAAATACACAATCAATAAATCAGTCTGTTTTATAATAAACAATGTCAGATTTATTCAAAGCACAGATTACAACAATAAAGAAAACAAATCTGTGGCTTTACCTCTTTACCACTTGGTTAAACGAGACAATTATACCCCACCCACGTGTGACATGGCACCATTCAATAGTGCATTTGTTTTGTTTTCATCTGTAGCTGCAATACCCAGCCTCTTTTTTTATTCCAAATCTTTTATTGAAAGTTTATTAATTTATCCACTTCTTAAAATGAGCCTGAAAACTGATATGAGTATATTACAATTTAAGTCAATTTTGAACATATGAAACTCAGGAAACACACAATATGGTACATTTTATTATTGTCACCCACCAGCTCGATTCTAAGTAAGAAAAATATGAACAAATATATATTTAATAGTACCGTAAATGGATGTGGATAGGAGACAGGCCAGTCAAGCAAACGCATTTGTCTGTGAAGCCACTGTACACTGTTGTGAGTTGTGCATGAATGAAGTCTGGCACTGTCCTGTCTATTATTATGAATAATAATAAATTATATGGCAATCAGGTGACGACAATAACTTAGATTTTATTTTTTAATTTTACAAAAAAAGTGTTTTTGTGGTTTAGGTTATGTGAGTGATGCAAAAGTCTGGCAAACACAGGTATCAAATGTGATACATTTGGCACTATTGGGTTGACAAAAGTTTTATTGCATTTTAGAAAATTGAAAAGAACTTATGTTTCATGTAATATTAATTCATACAAGGTAGATTGGATTTACTGCTTTTGGAGAATCATTTCATACGGCACTGGTAGATGTTAAGAGAAATGCTTCTGCTGTGAGATAATAACAGTTCCACTCATGTGTTTAAAGTAACTACAACTACTTGTTGCCAGATTAATTGAAAGAAAAAGTTAGTGTGCATGTTCACAGTAATTATATTTAGGCATAATGATTTCCCTTAATCAATAATTTGTTTTTAACCTGTTTTTAGTTATGTTAGGATAAGTTATTATATTTAGGAAAAGTCCCAAACATACTGGAGATGATTAGTAAAATGTTTGCTTCATGTGTTATTAGTCACTAATGCATATGCCTGTGAGAAGGTTTCGAACTAATTCGCAGCAAAACCCAAGGGTTTTAATCCGGCAAAACGTCAGCTGCTGAACTCTCTTTCACTTTCCCCTTACATCTCATTGTGTGAAATGGAGAGAAAGCTGACATCTTAATGCAAAATTTGAACAAGAAGTTAATTGAGGCGAGAGATTAATAGATGACGATCAAAGGTGGTTGGAAAAGTTAAAAATGTAATTAGTGGGATTTTTTTTTTTTTTAATTCAATTGAACAGAAAGCAACCAAAGCTTTTGAATTGATCCCGAAAAGAAGGAGTTGGTCTTTAAAGACATGAAACTGAGAGATGAAACTTCATCTCAACTCAAAACTTTCACATCCAAAAGAGACCAGAAACAGAGAGGACTCAAACTTTCATCTGGGGAGAGAAAAAAAACTAAAAATCTGGACGGTTTGAAACCAGCACATGCTGTGTGGATTTATTTTTTTGTATTGCTTGGCTGAAGCAACATTTACACATAGGTTTAGAAATTAATTATTCAAATATATATATATGTATATGTATATTTAGCCCTGCTATCATTCTTACCGATACATTATACTTTTTTTTCCCTTTTTTTCATTGCAGTACTGTTGTCCTTTAAGGCAATTTGCACAAAATAATGCAAAGTTGGTCAGTTAAGCTATAGTCTTAGTATGGTTCCTTGAAACAAGTTTAGGAAACACTAAAAGTACCTTCAGATGGCCACTATGGAATAGCTGCAGTTAATGATGCAATATGATGAAATGTAGAAATGTGAAGTATCTTTCCTAGAACATTTTTTGAGATTCTTGTTTTTAATGTCTTTTGATTGTTTACTTTTAGGTCTAAGGGTTTCGTCTGTGCTTAGACAACTGGACTCCATACTCCCTTTTTCATATTATTAGTGTCTCATTTTATTGATTTAGTGAAGTTTTTTTCTTTTATAACATTGCCATTACTGTAGGTGAAAACACCATGTCACCATAGTATTTCCATATGCCACATGAGCACCAGCAGGATGTGTTATGCTGCAATGTGTACCGTATTTTAGTTTCATTTTTTGAATTGGTAATGTAAAAATTATATATATTTTAAATAGTGATATGCCGAGAAAGCGATAGAAGAACCTACACAGTAGTCTGCTCTGTAGACGACAGAGAGCTGAACTTGTAATAGTCCTGCTTAGGGCTGGGTATCGATTCAAATGTCAAGAATCGATTCGATTCCGATTCTCAATATTCAGAATCGATTATCATGATTCGATTCGATCCGATTCGATATTGATTTGGCTTAGTGTTATTTAAAATGTTTTTTGAGCTGTTGCCTGAATCATATGATATGATGTAAAATAACTAGTGAAATAATAATTTCACAATAATTATCGTGAAATAAATAAGAAATAAATAACTCAAACAGGCCTTTCAATATCCATTTAAAGTGCAAAAAGGAAAGAAATTGCAACATTTCATGCAGTAAACAAATCATTTTAGCTTATCTAATTTATTCTGTCACCACGCACACATATTGCCATGAAGCACCTGGCATTTTTCAGAAGTGTCATGACAAACTGTGTGTCCGACTACTGGGATTAAAGTTCACCTGGCGAAAATGATGGGAAAAAAAAAAAAAAAAAATCATAAAAAAAATCATCGATTTTTAGACATAAGAATCGATTTTTAGGAATTAATAAGAGAATCGATTTAGAATCGGAAAATCGATTTTTTTTCAACACAGGCCTAGTCCTGTTCCTGCATGACAGTGGACTGGATACCATGCAGGGTTAAGAGCAATACTAGTTTGCATCAGCAGGGTGTGTACTTGTACCATTCAGGAGAATTTAGGTTGAACTTCCTACTATGAGGTACATAATTACTTTGATGCTTCTATAGAAATTTTTTTGAACAAGATTGAGACATTCATTTAAAACTCTCTAGATCTCTCCAGCACCTGAGCAATGCTTTTGGTGTTGTGGGTCACAGTATTGGGATATTTCTGAGTCTCTGCAAGTATTGTTCCTTGTTCTTTTTTTTTTTTTTTCAAATCAAATCAATCTTTATTTATATAGTGCTTTTCATGCATATATAAAAATGCAACACAAAGTGCTTTACATAAACCGTTAAACATAAAAATGTCTGTTTTGACACTACAACCTGTCCGAATATAATTGGCTGTACTTGAATCAAGTACCCGTGTAAAACATTTATTTTTCTTTCTTATCTCATTCAAGACAGACCAAACAATATTATAAATGTAAAAGTATTAATATACAAATTTAGATTTTACAATTACAATAGAGGATTTGAGGTGCATTTTTTGTTATTTTTATTTTCATATCCAACAGAAGACACTGATAAGTGTTGTTTGTCTCAGAAATATAATCATTTTCTGGTGTGTTTATGACATGACGCATACTGGGAAATGTCTGTCCAAGTGAACAGAAATCAACATGTTCAGTGAGTGGGTGTCTTACAGCTGTTCTGTTCTTTGTGTGCCTTTTCTTTGGTTTAGATAAGTTTGACCAGTTCTGGGCCATGAACAGGAAGCTGATGGAGTATCCAACAGAGGAGGGCGGCTTCAGATACATCCCCTTCAGGATATACCAGGTACTGTAATTCGCTTAAGTTCCCTTTAATCATAACAATTTGCCCAAACACTTAACATCTTCTAGTTTAAGCGTGTCTTTCTGACGTTTGATCGATGGATGTCTATAGATGGAGCCAAAGTGCTTTGTAAAAACCGGTCGGCATTGCTTCAGCCGGGAAATCACCCCTCAGCAATTCACTGACTCACTTTCTGTCGTAAAGTAATTTACTGTACAGGTTACCAACTGTTATTTTGAGTCACGCTCTATGTTCAAAATTACATATATATGAGCCGGCCAATGACCAGTCGGGAGAGTAGGTCCTCCTATTTCTGGAAGATCGGGTTTTATCCCAACTCTGAAATGTGTTTAAATGGCTATTTTTCTCAAAACATAACTTGTGGAGTGCACATATTGTGTCTGTGTATATAGTGTCTATATGTGTAAATAGGAAACAAAGCTTTTTTGTAGAATAAACACAAGAAAGACAGTGATCAAACACACCCTTCCTTTATTTATAAAGAAAAACTCAGTCCCCTTTAAATTGGTAAGATCTACACTAATGTTGGCCTCTGCCTGATACCCTGATATATGAGTAAAATAAAAGTGGTTTATCCTTTGTCAGCCCTCCATATTGTGCACCTGCAGGGTTAATGTATCCTCCCCACTGGTTAACAAGAATAGTCTTGTTTTATCTCGGCTCATAATCCACAAAAATAAACAACAACCTGCAGTACGTTCATACCTGTTATGATTCCCACCTTTAGTGCGTTTCAGCAGCTTTATTAGGTTTATAGATACAAAAAAAAGACTTTTATCACTGTCTAATAATCTAATGAAACATGTGCTTACATGCTGATACAGCAACCCCTTTCTCAATAATAAAAACAAAGACAATAAAGTGCGTGCATACTTTCAAGTTTGTTACCTCACATGTAACCAGTGAGCACCTTTAGTGTTCAGTCCAGGCAAAGGAGCCCCAAGCAGACTTGCAGCTTATTGCAGCTTTGTTGTCCTGACTCAGGTAAAAACTCCCTTTGCAGGAAAAAAAAAAAAAAAAAAAAATGCACAGGATGAATAAGCGGCTGATTCTCGACTGGAAAACATTAGCCTGGCACAACCCAGACAGCAGGGAAAAAAGTGCTTTGAGTCAAATGTTGAACAGATCAAGAATGGCTGGAAGAAAGGGGAACTTTAATTTGACGACTTCCAAGGCATTGTAACACTTCAGGAATTACAGACGAGTTTATTTTATCATGCCGCTTTGCTCGAGAATATCATCAAATCCAGTCAAGCTAATGAAGAGTTATAAAACATCTGGATCTTAGTCACAAAACATGTTGAAACTCTGCTTTGAATCTTTACTTGCGTTTCACCTTGATATCGAGTTGCAGCAAACAGAAAGCCCCGTCAGTGTCACCGAGCTTTTGTGAGCTAGTTAAAACATTAGAGCCTGTCTAGTCAAGTTGGGAAAGTAATGTTAGAAAGTGGACCAGCAAACTTCTCAGAAAATAGAGCTAGCCTTATGACAGGGTAAATGTTATCTCATGGAACATAAAAGAGGTTTTAAATGTTAAGAGAAGAGCAGGACTTCTATGTAATGAGATACTAGAATGAACTTTCCTATTAAGCATGTTTTTCCATCAGCATATCTGCACTGACTGCTGGTAATTTCCCAGCATGATGATTTATTATTAAACGTGTTATACTTTAATGAGACTTGCTGGGCTGCACATATGGCTGCATTTACATTTTGCATCAACAACGGGGCGGAGGAACAGCCGTCAGTCATTGTCAACTCTGGCTGTTTTGCATAAAATTTGATGTTTTTAATTTTACTTTCACATCTTTGACACATACATAAACCATTTCACACTTCAACAAAAGCATTCTTGCTTTTAGTAATAAAATATAAGTCTTTAAAGTGGCGGAGCGAAACATGCAATCTCCAACCAGCACAACCCGCCCTCTTAGACATGCACTTGTTCTAGCCATAAAGACAAATAACGACTGGCGGGTAGAAGAAACCCAGACCATTCCAGTTTTGGGTGGTTTTCATGGCTGAATTGAAAGTTTCCATGGTCATTTATGAGCTGAGTTGGTCTCATGACAATAGTAGCATCAAAGACTGTTACAGGCTCAGTATGTCATTTCCAAATACACTGGAGAAAATAAGCAGAGTTCCTAAAAAGTTTGGATTGTTGTGGACAATTTGGTTTTAATCTTACAGACATGCTAAATAATTTACAACTCAAGATGGCCTGGGAAGTCTGGAGAAGAGCGTACAGTAAATTAGTTCATTATGATCATGGAAAAAATATGTGTAATGACGATTCTCTGCAGTTCTTGGCTTATACTTTCACTGTCAATTAGTCAAGTCAGCATCTCAGGATGTGTACAAATTAAAAAAACAACAACTTTACGCTCATTATTTTGTAATTAAGTAAAAGCCATTTTTTTTTGTTTTTGTTTTATTCTTTATCTTACTGAGCAAACCCAACTTTGATTTTTCTCATATGTGATTTGGGTTTAATATATCAAAAATAATCCATGAAATCTCTGAGGAAGCATAATTACAGGAAGTTTACCACATGCCAAATAGTTTTGATTTATGTGTTTTGAAGCAGCACTACTTACCTTCTCATCCCAGTGTGTGTCTTTGTAAGCATCATCTAAATAACGCTGATAGGAATGCTGGTGAAAACTAAATAAGAAAGAGAGATCCTGGTGGTTAAAGTCGCATGTGATATTTAAATAGAATTAAAAGAAAACACAACAAAAGACATTCCAGCATTTTTTGGGACCCTGTAGATCTTTTGCTGCTCAAAAGCACAAGAGAACATCCCACATGTGTGTTGTTTGCTTGTGTTTTTTTCTTCTATTTCTTCTTTTTTTCTCCTTTTTTTTCCCCCAAACCTGCTTTGCTGTGGCAACACTAACCATGATGTGGCACACCCACTGCATAGGCAGTCGTCTTGCAGAACTTCCAGTAAAGAAGTGGATGTAAAGATAGAAGATACACACACCAATGTTTTGAGAAGACCCCTTTTTCTGCCGCTGTTGCTTGCCTTTACTCGTTGATTTTGAAGTAAACAGATTTGGCATGGCTGTGTTCCCTGTGCTGTACGATAGCATGTTGACAATGTAGAAACTTTGGGCGTGATGTGTTACACATCGGCGTCTGTGTCTGTTATTGCACATCCCTCCACGCCTGCTCTTCCTTTTACACCTGTTCTCTACCACACTCACCTTCTTTTAACGGCTGAACAATTACACCCTAATTCAGTCCCTGAACCCATTACACAGAATACTTCTTGTCTCTCTAGTCGTTTTCACACAGCAGTCATGTCATATTTGTGAAAAAAAGCTGTCCTCGTTAAGCCGCCACTGTTACCTCTTGTTTACACACAGCATGGCAACTTTCTGGAGCAGTGAGTTCCACTATGCTGTCTCACCTTTGCCCCCAGAGCTTGTCTCTCGTTTTGTTCCACCCTTGTTGCTGCCTTCTGAGGAGAAACAGGGCCGCTAGAGAATGCATCGCCATTCTGCCTCAAAACAGAAAAAGTCCTGCCTTTGGCTTGAAAGTGCTGTGTCAGAGGCTTCTGCTTCTTCACATTGCACATTGGTGACATTGCAGAAGGCTTTGCTGTCCTGCTAGTAAGTAGGTAGAGGTTTGTCATTGCTGATGCACCTCTGAGCCAAACACAGTCTTGTTATTTAATATACTATCTTTGCCATCTCTAAATAGTACGAATGAGGAATGGAAGAATACGGACTGTGTGTTCTTGGTTGTAATATATAATAGTGAAAAAGAAATGACAACATCTTTAAACTGAAATTATTTTACAAATCAGAACGTATTTGAAAAAATGACCTGCGGTGCGTCCGAAATGCCATACTAAGAAGTATATACTAAAAAGTATACTTAAGTTCTGCGCACTTTTGAGTAAATATCAGTATTATGCATTCATTCGGACGTAGTATTTAGAGCGCACACGTCACTTCCTGCCGTTTGGAGGAAGTGACGTGTCACAGCAGCAGTAGCAGCAACGCTCCGCTATTTCCCTTTTGTTCTGACCCAAACAAGATGACAATATATAATATTATTATATACAAATATTATAATATTAATATTATATAATAATATTATTATACTTATGACATATCTGTATCACTTAGCAACCAAACGCCGCTGCATTGCATTGTGGGAAGTTTCTGCTCAGCTAGTGTCCGTCCATCCACACTAATACATTTCTCCGGAATGAGTATGGATAGAAAATACTATTGAGTACGTTCTAATGTTTCGGACGCACTAAAAAATCTTGCATACTCATTTTGCATACTCATTAGGGTGGAAGTGTGGGGTTTCGGACGCAGCCCTGGTCTTTACCAGTTCTTAAAGACACACTACAGGAGTATTTTCATGTTTCAATATTAGTTTCACTTCAAGTGCATAACTCACGATGATGGTCAGCGATGACTATAAAGCCTGAGTTATGGTTCTGCGTCAAATTGACGCCGTGCACACGCCCTCGCCGTGACGGCGTCGTGAACCCTTCGGACTTCTCCGTCACTCCATTTCGCCGCGGTGCAGTACTCCCCGTGACCGCTAATTCGCAATCTTTTCCTGAATGGTTTATCCGACTTTTTCCGGTCACAGTTAATCAAAGAGATAAGGACAACTATTGTGCAAAAAACCAAAACCAAAAAAATGACACATACACGAAGAAAAGAGCGCTGAAAGTTCACGACTGCTTCAAACCGGAAATCCGTTGCTACCAAGCGAACCAATCACAGCCCTCTCGTCTGCGTTTGGTCTGCGTCGCCTCGATGCGTAGTTACAATTTTTGTGAGGTGCACGTCAGTGACGGCGTCAGTGACGGTGTCAGTGACGGCGTGTCGTCTGCGTCGAAGCGTACCCTACGGCGTAGGCACGGCGTCATTTTGACGCAGAACCATAACTCAAGCCTAAGACGATGCTTACAGAGCGACAGTGAGCATCAGGTCAGAAGCAACTAGGACACCAAAGAAAGTAATAATGGAGGAAGTGAGGAAGAGAAACGAGACTGTAAAAGCAGCAGACCAAACAAGATTAAATCTTGGACAGGAAGTAAAAGATATTTATCCTGTCAGGGTAGCCCAGAGCTAAAACAAAAATGCAAAACCTCCTTTGGATTTCTTAAAAAGTAGTTAAATATAATTTGAAATGAACAACAGATGATCCGTGACATCATGTCAATATTTTTTCCTAAAAAAAAAAAAAAAAAAAACAGCCTGAAAAAAAGTTTATTGCATTAAGTACTTAAAGGTGTATTTTTAAAACAGAGTTACAAAGTTCTTATTCCCTCTTTGTAGAGGGGTCAACATAACAGAGCATCACAATATGCATGTTGATTTGGCACAGGTTGTATAACGGATGTAATTTCTGATGTAACCCTGCAAGCACGGGGAGAACATTTAGATCAAAAAACAAAATTATAATATAACTAATCATAAATAACAATTAACTAGAGATGCACCAACTGCAAATTTCCTGGTCGCTTTTCAGTGAGGGTGACCTGCCTATACTGATTTTTTTTTTTTACCAGGTTCAGTATTGCTTAAGAACTGCAGTTGTGCAAAGTATCGGCTGAAGGAGCTTGTAGCCACGGCTAACCTTGATGAAATAAGGTTGGCGTGTACCAGCTGGTTTGTCCCTGCCATTCACAACATTCGCACCTTGCATCACGAGGCAAAAGAGGCGTCAAAACTGCTCCTCAAAACACATGGGTGATTTTGCAGATCAGCTGTCGCATAATATTCAAGGTTCGTGATTCACCAACTGTAATATATTTTCACACTAACATCTCATGTGGTTAAATGTGCACACATCGTTTCACATGTAATGTACCACCATGCATATGACACATGCGCAAAATAGACCGGAACTGAATGGCTAATACTGTAGGTGACGCTGAGCTGCTGGTTACTGGTTCCCTGCATCTCCCAAATTTACAGTTGAAGACATTAATCACGTAAAAACAACTACCAACATTACAAAAGTAAGTTGAGTCATATTGAAGCAAGGTTGAATGTAGCTCAAGCATCTGATAATGAAATGAACATGATCAACATGGTATGATCATATTATTGATGAAGATGTTTTGGCAGCTTGCTGGTTCGGAGCAGCATGTGTTGAGACATTAAGGTTCTTGTAGAAGCAAACGCTGCAGCCCATCGATCTGGGAAGAATTAGGAGTCCATTTCCAAACAGTCTGGACTCCATCATTTTACAGTGACAAATATAAAATCTTCCCAGCAGTGACTGTAAAAGTAAGTTCACAGCAAGATCCAGCTGTGCACCACTCAAAGAAAATAACATCTGTTGGCCTCAGTTAGTATGTTAAATATGAATGTTTATGGCAGTTTAATCAGAAAACTATTGAACAAGTATGGCCTGAAATGTACTTCTTCTTAAAAATATGGGAGCATAGTTTGAATAATTGCAAGTGAATAATAATAAGACTTCTTTAACAATTAACTTTGGACCAACAAGACCAAAGTGGAGTCAGCACAAACATCTCATAACAACTATCAACTAATTTGGGCTTGCTTTCCAGCATGTCATTAATCCAAAACATGCATCCAATCAACAACATGATAGATGAAAAATTAAATAAAATAATAATTGTTAATTTTTTACGCATACTACATATACATCAAAGTATTTAAACAAAATCAGAGTCACCAGTTGGCTCATTAGCAGACTACCTTTCATGAAAGGAAGACCAAAGCCCCTTCCTGCCCCCGAAGACACGCACACACATGCCCACAGTTCTTTAAAGCCAGATTGTGGTATTTAGTGTAAATAACGTGTTTGATGCAGACAGAATTAATGAGAACACTCTGTCCAAATAACTGAGGAGTCATTTCCGTCTAGTCTGCTCTTCACCAAGAAGACACAGCTATTCAGCTATTTTCATTAATGTACAGAATACGTCTGTCTTCCCTTTTAAATTATTTAAATTCACACCTTAGACTTTATTTATTATTAAAATGTAATCAGCAAATTATTCCTCGTGATTATCATAGCTTACTTTCCCCTGTATGTATCCTACATCATTTTTTATTTATTTTTTTGTCTGTGCATATCCACACAAAACAGTCTGTTAGTTGTGCTTTTGTCTTGCTTTCCTTTTATCTATCTTCGTAATTGAAATTACTTGAGTGCTTGGCTTGTGTGTGCTTGTGTGTCTCATCGTGTGTGCATGCATTTCCCTGTTCGGGAGTCAGCGTATCTTCCTGCTCCAGCAGTGACGCAGGCTGTCTCGCTGCACGGAAAGTGAAAATTACCGACCTTCTTTTAAAGACAGCTTCAATTGTTGCTGGACAGGTACTCCTCTCCTTTTCCCGCTCCTTGACTCTGCTTACTCACCAAGCCCTGTTGCATAGCTGGCAGTCAGACTTTCAGCCACCTCTGTTGTGGTATTTAGGAAGCTGCCAGCTTTGAAGAATGCGCATTGCCTTCCAGTTATATTGTAATGGGTGAGTGTGTAATGCGGTGACGACACAGACAATTACAAAATGTGGGAACGCTGGAAACATTTCCACATAACTATGCCAGAGGCAGCAGGTGTTACGCTTGTTGATCTGGGGAAGAACGCATGTTGCATTTACAGTAATGGTTTAGAGTTGAAACATGGCCCCCGGCGGAAAATGTCTTTTGTAATAATGTTCTACTCCCAAGCAGCTGAACGGTTAAAAACATGTCCGACTTGAAAACTGTGGTGTTTGCAAAAACACCTTTTGCACACAATGTAACTAATTCAGTTGGATCAGCAGAAAAATATGGTTTATGCTTATAAGTCTAGATTTTCAACACGTAGTATACAATTTCAATTCAGTAACGTGTGGAGTTCAATATAATTATGATGAATTAAAACACGGTCAGAAGTGTTCCAGCATTAAGACTGTGTTTTAAAATAATTTCCCTATCAAACTGCAATAAAAAAGTGCAACACAAGATAGATGGTAACAAAAACATGTTGCAAATATCGAGGCTGCAGTGGCCTGATTGGTAATTGAGTGACAATATTCAGATAAGTTTGCCGTCAGTCTTTAGTCTTTACTCGAGTCTAGACCCCACTTGAAAGCCTTACCCCTCCGTGGCATTTCTTCTGTGACATCAACTCATAAGTGGAGTCTTTGGAATGACTTTACTCTGTCTTTTAGTCTGTTGTGAGCAGTTTCAGTGTAATGTCAAGCATTCCTGTGGCACGCTCAGGTACATAAGTTAAATATGTTGTTCCACCTTGAGACTAATGAGTTGGAAGATCTCAAAGTTCAGTGGAAACATTTTCTCTCCCCCCTCTCAGTTTCTGGAAAGGCAGTGGC
The DNA here is from genome assembly GCF_033807715.1 of Cololabis saira. Taxonomy (NCBI): domain Eukaryota; kingdom Metazoa; phylum Chordata; class Actinopteri; order Beloniformes; family Belonidae; genus Cololabis; species Cololabis saira. The sequence continues at coordinate 43,273,966 of NC_084589.1, read as the reverse complement.
ATTAGCAGTCCTTCCCTCACGTCTATTGTTTTGCCTTCAATTAGGTGGATTGATTCGCCTCTATCAATTAGTTGACATCTTGAGTTCCGCTGCTCTTTTCACTCAGCGAGAGCGGGCCGTATCTTTTCACCTCAGCCCCAATGATACCTCACTCTCATTGCGTTACCATGTGCTGCCGTGCCAGCTAAGGTGTCAGGGCGCTTGAAAAGAAAGTGTCTTTATCCAAACAGTATCATGCTTCTTTCTTTCGGGATCACTAACGCCTTCTGTGTTCGGTAACTGTTTCAATAATTTATGTTTGCCTCTTTAAAAATGCAATGAAGGCGCTGCCACTTAGTGCACTCTCTCTGTTCTGGCTCTCGGTGATGATCCTGCACGAAAGGCCGTGCTTCCTGTCAGTGACTCAGTCTTTCTGCGTAACTTGAGCGCAGGCTTCGCACCTTCCTAGCCACCTGCATTTTGCTTGTTCGCGCCTGACTGTGCGGTATGTAGTTACCATCAGGTTATGTGATCCAGGTTCTCGCCGGTTTCCTTTTCACAGCTCCATGATTAGGCCCTCTAGCGTGTCAGACTCTCCGTTTGACACCTCAGGTTGGGTATCGGCCCGCACTATACGTCTCTGAAAAGACAGGTCTTCCATTGTCCAATCATTCTCTGCGTGTAGACCAGGGCAGGAGTTTGACACCCCCTGAACATTCTTATTCACTCTATTCTCAGCTTTCAGTGTAATAAGTTTAAGCAGTTTTAGTGATGGAAAAAAAAATCACCCGTATATACTATATTAGATTTCAGCTAGTAAGTCAAATAGTGCAGGGGCAAATTTACATTGTGTTTCTAATTGATAAGTTTGATACTCATTTCTACTAGATTCCTTGCCATAATTACAACAAATTATAACAAATATCATAGAAAAAATATACATTCCTCTACCAGAAAGAATGCTATTTAGGGCCCAAGCACTGACAGTACAAAGGCCCTATTGTATTTGTAGGAATTGTTCTCGTTTTTATTTTCGTTCTCGTTTTTATTTTTTATTTTTATTTTTCCGACAAAATGAAGGCCTTTTTGGCCCCCTAAACGTGCCCCAAAAGTCACCAAATTTTGCACGCAAGCCAGGCCTGGCGAAAAATTGTATATTTAATGGTTTGCATTAATGGGCGTGGCCTAATGGCTCAACAGCGCCCCCTAGAAAACTTCAAGCCCCACAATACGGTTTGACGTACATGCACGAAAATCGGTACACACCTGTATCATGTCGCAACTTAAAGAAAAGTCTCTTGGCACCATGGCCGAAACCCAACAGGAAGTCGGCCATTTTGAATTAATCGTGAAATTTTGGCGCAATTTATGCCATTTCTTCGGCCGTTTCTTCGCCTGAACCGTCACGTGCACCCAGGTGTGAGTGTACATCAAAATGTGCGTCTCGATCCTACAAGGATGGGCATTACTTTTCTCAGTCAAAAGCGTTACCGTGGCGACGATAGACGCCAAAAAGCGCGCCCCCCCTTCTTCTGATTGGTCGATATTTGATAGTTCCTACTTTCTGCCATAACTTTTGAATGGTTTGACATAGAGAGTCGTGGGTGGTGTCATCGGACTCGGTTTTGAGTCCTTGAACATAATCGATGCAAATTAGCCCCGCCCCTTCTTCTGATTGGTTGATATTTGATAGTCTCTTTTTTCTGCCATATTTTTTGAATGGTTTGACATAAAGAGTCATGGTGGTGTCATCGGACTTAGTTTTGAGTCCTTGAAATTTATTAGTGAAAATTGCACGCGCGAGGGCCGGTTCATCGCTGCTTGCTGCTTTAACTTTAATTTATTCCCCTATTCAGAATATTTTCAGTGTAAGACGCACCACGTTTTAGTAAAATGAGCTGGTGTATTGCCAGAACTGTAAGGTGATTCACCAAATGGCTGATACTGTAAGTCCCACATCCCAGCTGATACTTGGATGGTGTCCAGCTCCCAGTGCTCTTTTCTAATGCCACCTGGGTCACTTGGTAACAACCACTACACTTTTAACTTGAGCCTGAAGTGATAGTCCTGCTCAAGGTTTCTTCCCTCCTAAAGGGGAGTTTTTCCTTGCCACTGTTTGGCTTAAGGTTTTTCTCCCACTAGGGGAGTTTTTACCTGCCATTGTTTATGTAATAACTGCTCGGGGGTCATGTTCTGGGTATGGGTCTCTGGAAAGCGTCTAGAGACAACTCTGTTGTATTAGACGCTATATAAATAAAATTGAATTGAATTGAATTGAAATTGAAATAGTGAGACTGACATTTACGAAGAGCATTTCTGCTGACCTATCAGACCTCAATTCAGAACCTGAATTTAAGTAAGGTTACAGCCAACAAAAAGAAAATTGGCTTAAAAATAGGCCTGCTTTTGTGAATCAGCTGTCAGAGTGGCATGGTATTGTGATTCTAATCCTGTCCTTAACTCATCGGGAAATTGAATGTTGTGTGGTCTTTTTCTGCTTAGAGAGGTAGATTATTCCTTTACAAACATTCACTCCTAACCACTTTGATCAGCTAGATAAAACTTCACAAGTACAAAATATTCTAATACTAGGCTTAACTGTACCACATGCAAATAACCAAATACCCTCCACCTGCCTCCAAATGACAGTGTTTTTCTCTTGTAAAATGGCATATTTTATATTTCAGTAAAGAAGCAAAGGGCGACACTCAGTGTAACATTGGAAACAAAGCAAAAGTTCTTACTGTTTAGGGATTCTGCACCAATGAAAGGGTTCTAAATGTTACATTGTTTTCCACAATAAATCACTCTTTATTTTGTCTACTTTAATTAGATTAGTCCGTAATTGTGCCAGAAATGGGTAAGTATAGTTTTAAGTACTTGTGTGTTGGTTAATCAATCGTCTTCCAATTCTGTTACAGTTTTTACTATTTCAACAACCCAAACTTTTTTCCTTATTAATATATAATATATAATGCAGTACAATATATAGTAAAGGATGATACATGTATGATAGGGGTGGGTTAAAAATATCGATATATCGATATTTTATCGATATACATGTGTAGGAACGATTAGCGATACATAAATCCAAGTATTGATTGAAAAAAAAAAAAAAAAAGATTTTTTTTTATCCCGATTTTTTTCCCCATTTTATCACCCCACTTTATCAACTCCTACCTAAGTCAGTCCTGGGCATTGCTCCCTCTACCAACCCTTAGTTTTTTTGAGAATCCCTTCCATTGCCAAAGCAAAATTGGTAAAGTATTGTAACTAGAATGGCCGGGTTTCCCAGATCAGTTAAGTAGTTCTTAACAACGAAAGACTTCTTTCAAACCTTCTTAAGGAGCCTGTGAAAGAAAATCGCGTTTCCCAGAGTCGCTCTTAGCTTAAGTATCTCTTTCATTAAGAAGGAAATGAAAGATGCTGCTGACCCAGTCTTTCCAACCATCTTAGTGAACAAAGACTCACAGATCCAGCGCGTCAGGCAAATCAATATCACACCAAGTAATGAGATATTAAAACAATGCACCCCGCACAAATTTTGATTTATTTTATACTTTAGATTTATATTGTTTAGCATTTATTGGTGACAGCAAAGGGGGAAAAAAAGAAAAATGAGGAATAACAAGTGTGTTCCTGTATATGCTTTATGCGCACAAATAAAACGATCATCATGAATATCATTTATTTGATAATTTGGCTGCTATACAGCATGTTCTCGCTGCAAATCAACCGCGTCACCGTGCGCGAAGCAGAACTGTTTATATGAACGCATTCGTGCGTCAGCACTTCAGTCCCCTGGACGTGCTGTCGGACCGGGCTGTCAGGCAGCCGGGACACCGATCCTCCTGCGCCGTGCCCGAGCCCGAGCCCCTATGTGATGACAGGGAAGCAGCAGCTGAAGAACGAGATCCTTTGATGAATCGTTCATACAGTCTCAAATATAATCAATGGTGTCGGTTTATATTAAAGAATCTTTTTGCCCAGAAGAAAAAAGAGCGAAGACAACGACCCATAACTATTTTCTTCTCTTGAAAAAACCCACCTGCCGACTCGCGCTGTATACAGCGCGAGTCGGGATGCAGCATAATTCAGAAGAGGAGGAATACGTGCGAGGCGGGGATGATCTCTGCAATCTGAAGCCCTCTATAATTGTAAAAAGAATTTCACTTATCACGGGTTCTTTTTGGAACATAACCCCTGCGAAAAACCAGGGTTTGCTGTAATTCCACGTTGCGATTTGCGAAACTCGCCTTCTCTTGGCTCATGTTTTTGAACGCACACACACGCCCACCACGTTTACTCCCGGTCTCCGTGTGTGGGGAAAAAAAGCCTCACTGTAGCCAGAAATAACGGAGTAACACACCGTTTGGATGAAAAAGGGTCATTGAATTATATTTATCATCTTAATGTTTTATTATAACGCACAGGCAGCAGTGAATTAGTGCGTTAGGCAGCAGTCCTGCGTGTGAAAATGCGCTGATAGTGATCGGTGATCGATTTGCCTGGCATCGATTCATTTGGTTTCAGAACCGTACAGCTGCTCCAAAGAGCGTCTGAAAGAGCGAAACTAAAGGACGGTGTTAAGAAGTCATCTGGGAAACACCCGTATCTTAGGATTCTCTCTTAGTTCAAACCTTCTTTGAACCTCTCTTAAATCCTTAAGAGATAGATATAGATATAGAGATAGATCCTTGGGACCTAGTGTATCGGAATCGTATCGTATCTTGAGGTCAGTGATGATACCCAGCTCTAATGTATGATGGAAGACTATGCATAAGTCTAGAGAAAAGGTCCATTACCAGGGTGGTGAGGAGTTTACTTGATTTTTGTCTGGTGTCTGGTAGTTTCCCACACATCTTAGTCATGGAATGTTGTGGCTGAGTCTGAGCGCTGTCCCAAGGTCCTCGGGGTGCGCGTTGCACACATCACATTTGTTTAGTTCCACCATCATGGTTTACTCTGTTCAAGCCTTGCATACGATAAGATTGCAACAAAATTATTAAATGTAAAGACAAATTTTGGCCCGCAAAAGGCCAAGCTTCTGCTCCAAGATCATTGCCTTGATAAGTAACCAAGAGAGTCACTTGCTCTTACTACATGACATACAATGTGAGATGAAGTTTAAGAACATATAATCAGTGATTCAATTTTTTTGTTTTTATTTTAATTGTTTATTGCTTTGCTGAGGAGCCTTTCATTTTGTTTTCTTATCACTTGTCTTAGACTTCCACTGGAGAGCAGCATGCAAAAACATTTGGGCTGGAGAATCACCACATCCACAACCGTAAACCTATTTGTACCACAATAAAGGATGTCAAGTTCAACATGCTATTCTCCCCTCACAATCTCAAGGAGTGCCAGATGGGTTTTTTTTTGTGTCTGTAGAACCTTACTTTTCTGCCAAGTAGACACTAAAGTAGGAGTTAATGATTTCCAGAAAGATGAACATCAGCCTGGAAGTCGACGTCACTTGTAACATCTTTAGAAGTGTTTGCCGAATATCACATTCTAATCTGTTGTGTTCATCAAACCAGCAGATTCCCAGCTTTTCATTCATAGCATTTGCATGCACAGTCTCATGAATAATTTCCGCTTTCTTAACCTTGTGAAATCGGATTTTTTTTATAAAAAAAAATCCCCATTTGGTATCTCCAAGGAAAAAAGCACATATTTTTTCTCTCTCTCTCTCTCTTTTTAATTCCACATTAAATGTTTGTTGAGTGGATTTTTCTGGAGACTCTCAACCATTTTAAAACCATTTCAGTTCAGTAACCTTAAACTCAAGAAGGTTTTTACAGTTGAACACAGTCATTCATTCATTTCACATTTAATATCTAAAGCAGTGCATAAAATGAGTTAAAATGTAACTTGTTACACACAAGACAACTTGAGTCAGTCTTTAAAAGTCTTAAATTCCATTTTCCTACAATAAGGCTTTTAAATGTCTTAATTTGTCTTAAATCTCAATCCCAGGGTCCTAATTTTTTAATCTTAATTTTAGAAGGAATTGATCCAGTCATCTTTAAAAACATTTCTTACACTCTGAAAAGGAAAAGTTTATTTAATCGTTTTGAGGAGAATCTCCTGCGGAGGTTCTAAACCTGTTTACCTCAGTTAGTGTTGCCAGATTGAAAAATATAGGATTGGGCGGGTTGATAAAATTTTGACTGCATTTTCTGGTTTTTACATAATATTTAGGAGAAATTATTAACAAAAAAGTTGCCATTATGGCAGAGAAAAGTAAAAACGTACACAATAAACATTGATATTTTATTTGGTTTAATCTACTCAATTTCATTGTAATCTTTGTTTGGAGCCTGCACTTTTTTCGGCTATTTAATGGTGTTGTGAAGCTTCATTTGCTTATGACTTGAAGTTTATTATTCATTTAATCATTTGCTGTTTTAACATAGAGAATATGTTATTTTCAATATTTCGGCGGCATTATTTTGGGCTTGAACCTGTCAGCCAGATCTGGCAACCTTGACCTCAGCACTGGATTTGTTAGTCGGCGTAGTATCAAGACAAGGCAAGCAAATATGGGTAAATGTAAACTTCCAGTTTCTCGTGGTGGCTGAAAGCTGTGCCCAAAGATGACAGCTAGGCTTACTGTGTGGTTTGCTGTAAACTTTTTAAGTTGGGCACAATGGGGATCAAAGCGCTGGACTCCCTTATGCAGAGCGGAAAACACGTTTAACTTGGTCAAACCTGTAGACACCCTGTGAACGACTTCCTGGTGTGACTGGTTTGTAGGCTGCTGTGACCAGTGCCGTGTCTTCAGCAAAGAGAAATTTTCCAACTCCATTCAACCCAACGCAGTTTCATTTTGAAACTCTGTTTTAAAAGCATTTCATTTCTGTGTCAGAAAAGAGTTTCATCCACACTGCACCACCCATAAACATTGTTGTTTACCGTAACGGCTGAGGTTTTTCTGTTTCCGTTATCAGGCGATGGTCATATGATATGAACTTGGTGAACTAGGGAGGGACAGGTATTGACTCAGAAGAGCAAAACAGGAAGTGAATGTTAGCAACTACATCACCTTTTTACTATTGACTCTAAAATGGAACTCGGTGCTCACAAATTGAAACCGTCTCTGCAGTGAATTCAAACATTTCCCATTTCGTCTTAAGCAAATCCAAGTCCTTCAGTGTGAGATGTAGTGACGATACGACTGCAGAAATTCTGCAGTTGTGCAGTGTTTATTTTATTTATTTTTTTACTTTTGAGTGCTATCGTTTGATCTTTTAACCTTAAACCCAATTTCTTAAAGTTTATCATAGACTTACTGGTATGTGCAGTATGTGTCATACTGCCTCACTTCTTAAATTGAGTTACTTTTTTGTTTCCCTTGTAATAAAACAAATTGTTACCAGTAAACCACTTTCTACAGGAATAAGATTAGGTTTTTCTCTGTATAAAGTTGCTCATTGCAGCTTATGTGAAAGTTTATTTCTTACATTCTGTTGGTCCACAAGGTAAACACTTGTCCACATTGTATCACTTTTGTGCAGCACATTTGCATCTCCTTACTTCTTCATTTGCTGTGCTCTAATTGTAGACGCGGAGTGACAGGCCGTTCATCCAGAAACTATTTCGACCTGTTTCAGCTGAAGGAAATACACACACTCTCTGTGACTTACTAAAGGAGATGTACCCGGATGCTCTAACGAATGAGGGTAAGCCTGCGCACAGACACACCCATACACACACTGGAAACACCGGTCGAAATGTCGTGCAGTCATTTAAGCCCCTTTCACATAGAAGGCGCAAAGCACAGACCGATGCCAGCGATCCCTTTCATTGTGTATGTGCTACCGCGGTGCAAGAGCGGGCCGCTCTGCCACCGAGCTCGACACCTGCCGCGGCGTTGCGCCGCGCCTGCCTGCCCCCGAATTTAAAATTTTTTAATTTCACCATGCGGCGCTGTGACAACATCTTGGCGCGTCCAATAGGAGAGAAGGTGGTGGAGGGTGAAAAAACTCATTGAGATTAAAACCTCTTTTCCAAGAGTGACCTGGCCAAAACTTGCGACAAATATGTGCACGATGCGCCCGTGCGCGCCTTGCTCTGCACCGACTCTGTGCCCCACCTGGCGGTGGGCGCGGCGCAAACGGCGCTCTATGTTAAAGCAGCTTTAGGACAAGTATAGTCTCCCTCAATTTATGTGATAACACAAATTGTGATGGCTTTTACGAATATTCCCAAGAAAATAAGCTTTACATGCAGATATGTCATGCCAAACATTGCCATTAGCGTTGATGTAAAGAGTTAAAACAGTAAGAGCCATGTTTGGTTTTCCTATTAGATATAGGTCGAGAGGAACACCTTTTCTTTTTCATTTTTTATTTTATTTGTACTGCCACACAAGGCGTGTTTGAGATCTTTTCTCTCAGATAATACGACCAGAGAAGAGCCTTGATGGGGGAAAATACAGGCAGTTTCCATAAACAGGCAACAATGATGTGGGAAAGGTAGAGGAAGGGATGGGTGGATAGGGAGCAAGCTCGCATCAAGAGGGAAAAAGAGAAAAGTGCAGATGTGATGCGATCAAGGAGTGTGTGGAGGAAGAAGTAAAAATAGAAGCAGTCTAAACTGATGGAAGAAGAATGATTGGTTTCTTCGTCAAGAAAGTCTAGTGAATTTCCCAAGCCCACTTTCACTTATGCCAAAATCAGAATCATTGTCAGACTTTTCGAACAGTTCGAACCATTTCCCAAATGCAAAATTATGTTTTATGGGTTTACGCATCAGGAAAGACACAGATAATCTAGTACAATCTGGCTTTCTTAGTGGTGATGTTTTTAGATGTAAAGCTTTGATATTTCTGCCGAGCCCCCTATACAAAACAAAATAAAAACAGTCTATCTTTCTTATTTGATTTCTATTTTAAAAAGACACATTATACCCTAGAACCCTGCCAACTTTGGCAATTTACAATACATTACCTGATGGGGAGAAATGACAACAAGCAGAATGAAAGATGGCCAAACCTCTGGCTAATTTCATGTTCTAAAAACCAAAAATCAAAAATTAACCAAACAAAGCAAAGAAGATATTTCATCTTATAGATTTTTGCCCTGCAAATAAAAATATACAATGTGGAGCTGGATGTATTCATGTTTCCAGACAATCAAGATCAATAAATCAATGTATTTATGGAGATTTATGGCAAAAAATTCATATATCGTGGTGCTATGTACAATAAACCACATACATTAACACAGTATCATCCAAAAGCTAAATATTGGTTAATTTTTTTTTTTTTTTAATTTATTTTATTTTTGTACATGTAAAAAAAGAAAGAAACAACACTTCATGAGAAGTTTAAGAAAACAACAACAAAACAAAACAAAACAAAGAATTTCATCCTTTAAAACTTGCTATCTTGATTTACATGTGCCAAAAAATGAGTAGGAAGAAGTGTAAACTTAAAATAAATAGTAGATAAACAATTGTTCCTATACAGTATAAACCAAATGATATCAAATGTATTCTGTCTATAAAATGTCAGTTGGACATTTTGAAAGCAGATATAACTTAAAAGCGTTGTGCGTTCACGGCGCACACTTGAGTTGCAGCTGTGGCAGAAGAGTGCTGGTCATGAAAGAAGAGATGAGAGGAGAGGGATAAAGAGAGGGCACCCAGCAGTCTAAACAGACGGTTTCTACAGAGGAGGAGAGAGGAAGTAGATAAGGAGAGAATAGTGCGTTAGCACAGAGGACCCACAGGAGAGCCAGCTGCACGGAGGCGACAGAATCATTAACACCTCCCTCTCGTGTCTGTCAGCCCACTTGTCTTCTTTATCTTTCACTCTCTTTACATCTTCATATTATTCCTAATTGTCTATGTCTCACATTCACTTTCACATCTGCAGCTGAAATGTTCTTTACCGTATTTGAAGTCCTACAGACTTTCCCAAAATGCACGTATACGACCAATAGTGTTTTGCATGGGTTCTCAGTGTTTCCCCTACCATTATATAGGCCTGGCGGGGCCGCCAGGCCAACCAGACCCCCCGCCAGGCCTAAAAAAAAAAAAAATCAATGATCATTTACGTTTAGGAGCCTCTGCAGCGCTGTTCTGCAACGGGAGTCAACCTGCTTCGTTGCCTAGTAACGCTGCTGAGAGCGCTGGCATATTATTATATATAATGGGATGTATAGAGTTTGTAGCTAGCCAAAAAATAAAGAAAAAATATTGCGGGCGAAAGACAACATGATATAAAGAAATGTTTCTGCCAGGTCCGTGTGTTTGTGTTTGCATGAGACGCTGCATGAAGGAAAAAACAGCCCGACGACGCACGAGGCGTCCGCAGGGTCCTAGCGCCAGCCATGTATGAGCGTCTAGGCTGATTTATGGTTCTGCTCTGTTATAACCAAACGGGAAAAAAAATCTTCTACAATGTTTAAATTATTTATAACTGATCTAATCTCAATTGTGAATAGGGATGTTTTGTCACATATGCCGTCAGCACGAGCAGCCCGTTAAAAGAGGACCATCCCAGAGTGTTTTCATAGAGATCCCTCTGAAATATCTAGAAAAGATGTGCTCAATGCTCATATGAGATCAGACCTTTCTGGCCCATGACACTTTGGTTAAAGGTTAGATTAAATCTTATTATTTCATTGAAGTGATATCATTCAGCAATATAGGCCTACAATGATTTTTAATGTAAAACTTTGTTATATTGCTACATGTCCAATACGCCGTCCCACGCGCCTCGTCTGTTTAGGATTTTTTCGGTGGGTACCACCGGGCCTGAAAAAAATTCTAGGGGAAACACTGGGTTCTGCTGGGAGAGTATGCAGTAATGGGTAACCAACTGTTAACAACTGTTTTCTCAGTTCCACACACTTAATTCTGAAAGTGCTATATGTATGTGTATATATATGTGTATATATATATATATATATATATGTATATATATATATATATATGTATATGTATATGTATATGTATATATATATATATATATATATATATATATATATATATATATATATATATATATATAATATATATACAAATTATATACAAATATATAAATTCATTTTTCTCCTCAAAAATTCTACACACAACACCCCATATTGACAATGTGAAAAAAGTTTTTTCGAAAGTTTTGCAAATGTATTAAAAATAAAAAACTAAGAAATCACATGCACATACAGGACTGTCTCAGAAAATTAGAATATTGTGATAAAGTTCTTTATTTTCTGTAATGCAATAAAAAAAAAAGTCATACATTCTGGATTCATTACAAATCAACTGAAATATTGCAAGCCTTTTATTATTTTAATATTGCTGATTATGGCTTACAGTTTAAGATTAAGATTCCCAGAATATTACATTTTTTTGAGATAGGATATTTGAGTTTTCTTAAGCTGTAGGCCATGATCAGCAATATTAAAATAATAAAAGGCTTGCAATATTTCAGTTGATTTGTAATGAATCCAGAATGTATGACATTTTTGTTTCTGTAATTGCATTACAGAAAATCACAATATTCAAATTTTCTGAGACAGTCCTGTGTATATATATATATATGTATATATATATATATATATATATATATATATATATATATATATATATATATATATATATGTGTATATATATATATATATATATATGTGTGTGTGTGTTTGTATGTATATATATATATCATATAAAAATATATGATATATATATAAAAAAAAGCTTAATAGAGAGAATTTGGCAGCTGTGTTTATAAACACTGGTAATGTTCAGATAGCGAGTTGCAGTGAAAGTAGGACAAGTACAATGATGGATGGTGTCTGACTGCGCTGTGGTCTACTACTGCAGAAAACACCAGAGCGAGGTCGGAGGACATGTTGTAATGGTGTCGCTCTGTGGTGGTAAACAGGTTAAGAGACGGTTTGTTCAAGAAAAAAAAGAAAAGCCCACATAAAATGTCGTTGATCTGGTAAATGCTCTCCCCGATCTGGTTTAAACAGCCAGCCCATTGAATAAAATGCAGCTTAATGACTCTGATTATAACCTTATTTCTAAAACGGAACCGTCACGCTTTCCCTTGCATGGTTTCCCAGATTTTAGTTGAGTTATTTGTTTTTGGTTTCATGCACTGTGAGATCTAGCCAGCACTTAACATCTCTGATTAAAAGCAGAAACTCTCTTTATACCATGTCGTGGATAGTTTTATTTGCGCTGATCCATTTAAGACCAGCTGTTATAGATTAGTTTGATTTGGTTTTTCATGTACTTCCAGTTTTTAAGGTTCACTTAATGCTTGTGTGACTATTCGGTCACAACGGAAATATCCTTATTCTCCTTCTGTTTTATTGTTTCCTACTCTGTAGTTTCCCCGATCTAAGCCTTCTTTTTCCACTTTGATCCTGTATCTTTGTCTCAGGGGTAGTCTTCAACATCTACCGTGTCTGCAGTGGATGTCTTTCATGTCTTTGACTTTAAATCTCTGCTTTTCTTTTCTCTCCTCCCCCCCAAAGAAGTCTGCCAGCCTGCCTGGTTGATCAAGGTGAAAGTGGTCCTTTTGTGTAACGCCGTTTGTTTGGTTTCCACCACTTCCTGGGCTGGAAGATGAGTTGGGTGATAACCAGGGATTATGGTGGCATGTTTGGATTAGAGAGCCCAGGACGTGTGTTCAGGGACTGTGTGGGGTGGCGCGGCGTTGGGGGGGATTTCTGCTACTATTGTTCAGGAGTTCAGAGATTCTTTTTCTTCTTTTTCCTAGGATCCCAGCATATAACAAACAGAAAATCTGGGGTGCTCCATGACTGTGATCTTTTACACATCAAATAAGAAGCTCTCCCCTCTGTTATGTCTGAGAGAGGATTAGTGTTGACCCCTCTGGGACCCAGAAACCATTTGCAGAAAACAAATGGGGGTGGCTTGAATTAAGAGCAAAAAAGAAGGGGATTCCCAAATCGTTCTCCAACTATGGCATAAAAGTCTGTGTCGCTGTGAATCTGCCCCTTGTGTTGTGGGAAACAAGCCCTAAACATCAGGTTCCTGTAAGAAGCGGTCAACGCTGACGTGTTTATTGGCACTGTCACCGGTATTCTATTTGTTTCAGTTATGTATTTATTTTCAACCAGGTGTGTCATTGAGCAAGCGTTTGACAGAAACCTGGCAGAAATTACTGCCTGAAGGATGGCGCTGCTTACTCATGGCAGGATTATTGACAGACCATTCTTGTAACCAGTGTCTTTGTTTTGACCCTGAACGTAAAAAAGAAACAAAACAAAAACCTGGCATTGATAACTGCATATGAATAATCAGAGGAAATCCCCAGACATGACCCCATCCCAACCTCGCCTTGGCCCTCATTCCCATCCGAGTGACAAATCCTACACAGTTGTCCGCGCACATCCCCATCTCAGACATCCGCGGTAGAGCCCACTCACTGTTATCGTGCTTCCAAGTATCGGAGCCAATGCAGATGTGCTTATCAAGCTGTACGGCTCACTTCAAAACCTGCAGGGGGAAGTGCAGGTTTCAGTGGCTGTTTTGATACAGCAGATAGTGGGTTATGGTTCATGTGTGGAGGCATGTCAGTTGTGCACCAGACTGGGGAATTTAGATTGGCTCAAAAGTGTGCTTGATGACGGTTCATTGTTGATTAAAAATGTTATCAAGCTGAGATCTGTTGATATCAAATTCGATCTGTATAACTTCACTGTAAAAGGGCTGAAATCATTGTCATTGACTGTTTTGGAAGAACCGAGGAAGATTCTTGGGAGGAAGATTGTTTATCGAGGTAAATATCCTTAAGATTACTTTTTGTTATGAAATGTAAATGGAAGGGAATGGAAAACATGCATATGCCCTTACAAAAGTTGTGATCCCAATTCTATTCAAGCCTTTATAAATAATAGGGGTGTAACAATATATCGTGCCACGAAATTTTGCGATACAAAAACGTCACAATACGTGTCGTGGAGGTGACAAAGTGTATCGCGATATTGGATTATTAATATTATTCTATTGTGTTGACTAAAAACACGGATCCGACCGCGACCACGCGGACCAAAATCTTACTCCGCTCAGAAGAAACTAGTCCCGTTACACTTATAAGGTGAGCATGAATCAATCTTTTTTATGATGTAAAATTGTATGTATTTATTTACTTGTATTCATTTACTTAATTTTAGTTGTTAAATTTCTGGAAAAGAAAAAAGTAAAATCATACATGAGAGCAACTATTCAGTTTGTGGCAAATTATTGTTACTTGTGTGAAACTGAAGATGCATAATGCAAACCTGACATTTACTTTTAGTTCAGTTTGTGGAAAATGGTTGGCCTGGCTTTCTCTTTAAAACTTAAACAGTTATAAAGCATTACAAACTGTAACAATAGGGCAAACGCACAGCATTGTTTTGTATTATGTGTCTTTCAAATAAAAGACAATTTTTTCCAGTCATATTCCTCTATCAAGGTTTTTAAAAAAATACTGCTATAATATCGTATTGTTATCGTGACCTCAATATCGTGTATCGTACCGTATCGTGAGATTAGTGTATCGTTACACCCCTAATAAATAATCACATTAATTAGTGACATAAGCCGATCTTCTATACTTTCTCCTAAATATAGAAAGAATATATAATTATATAATACATAAATATACTGTGTACTCATATACAGGATTTACGAATCAGAAAAATAAATGACAGTTATATGAAAGCTGAAAGCACTAGTGTGGCGAAATCATGTGGTTATTTAGCATGAAAAGAGTATGGATCAATATGAATCAGACATTGCTGCAAGGCTCAAAATGCGTCAGGGTTACGAATCAGGGAGGGGCCGACAGGAGTGAGTGGGAGTAATTTCTCACCGACTTTGACATGTCACATATCAGTTACTCAGAGAAAAACACAATCTAATGAAGATATTGGTTTTTGTGTGTTTTCTCACCATTGTGGAGTAGGGCTGCAACGATTCGTCGGCGTTGTCGACAAAAATCGATAATCAAAATTGTCGACAATTGTCGCCAGACGTGTTTCCAATGGAGTGAGGCGTCTCACTTCAATACAGTCTCTGCCGAGAGTCGCGCATGCACGATAGCGTCTCAGCGCAGCAGCGGGTAATAAAACTTCAAAAGTTTGGGAGCATTTTAGCCTCGATATGGCGGATAAGAAGATGACTTGCAAGGTTTGCAAAGACCTTATTTTTCACGGGAGCACGTCGGTAATGCATTTGAAGAGAAAGCACATCGGAGTGTTGAACGAAATGGACTCGCCTTGGTAAGATATTAAGCCTATTTTCATTTGTTAAATTAATTCGTTAACTTTGTTTATTTCATGTTATTTATTAGTATTATTTGAGCCTCTCGCAGCTACTCTCGTTGCTATAACCTCAATCATAATTGAAAGGCGAAAAAGCTTGTGTGATGATGACAATGATGGATTTGCATCTAACTTTCAGTCAGGTGCCTATGAACTGTCAATTATCCATCAAACTCCACAATGATCATGTTAACATTAAATCAGATAGATTTGTTTGGACATTTCTCTTGCAGGACGGGAGAAGACACTAAATCAATGCATCTCTATTACTGTGCGCCGTGCGGGCATTCAATTCTCAGAGTTTTGCGGATGCGGGCGGGAGCAGGATGAAGAAAACAGTCCCGGTATAGCAGGGATCTAGTGCCATGTTTCTTGTGTTTATTATCATTTGCCACATAATTAAAGCAACCTCATACTAAATGTAAAAAAAATTACTTAATTATCCAATTAGTCGACTAATCATTTCAATAGTCGGTGACTAGTCGACTTTTAAAATAGTTGTTAGTTGCAGCCCTATTGTGGAGTGCTTTTTATGACTTTTCTTGAAGTGTTAGCCTGTGTTTCGCCATGAGCATCAACCAAAACCCTAACCCACACTGTTGTTCAGGGAATGCGATTTCACATTTCGTGATGAGAACCAGTGGCCAGAGAGAAGTGTGCCTCTTCTGTGTTGGGATCTTCCATTCCAGGAGATGGAGCCTGAGCCTTGAGTATTTTGTTGTCTGCTTCCCTGAGGAGGTGGGTCAAGTTCATGGAGAAGGTGCTTGGACAGAATGTTGCCCTTTCTTACTCCCGGAGTTAAGAGACCCGGCTTCATCCGAGTCCAAGAGGTTTACGGGCAAAGCCCTGGTGTAGCTGGGCTGGCAACATCAATAATGCAAAGGGTTAGCTGAGACTGAGCGGGAGCTTTTTGAGCGTATCTGGCCACCTCCCTTAAGCATTGTGTGACTGAACCCATTAGGCTTCCATCCAAGCGCTTGTCACAGCTGGGCAAAATGTATTGGGCACAAGCAAGAACCACTTGTGCACCGACCCCCAGGACGATGCTTTAAACTTATCAAGCCATATACCTGGTAGAGCTGGGAGCTGTGTCCACTTATGGCGCTTTTCCACTAGTACCTACTCAGCCCGACTCGCCTCGCCTCGGTTTAGCGCTTTTCCACTAGGGGTTGAGGCGTGCAGAGTAGATACTTTTTCTGTTTCTACTCTGCTGAGGTTCTAAGAGGGCTGAGTCGGGCTGTATCTGAAGTCATCACACTACAGGCCACCGATTGGTCGGGGGGGTTGGGAGTCAGATGTCTGAGTCAGGAAATCAGCGCAAGAGCAACTCTGACGGCGGCTTCTCGTTCATTCGACAGGCAATGGTAGCACAAAAGTCTGTTTGGTGATCCAACTCTGAGGTGCAGATGTTCATAAACCTGGTGGGTGAAGAGAAATGAAAAAGGGATTCTAGACGGCGATAAAGAACGACCAGATCTACCAGGAGCTCTGTCACTTCATAGCTGCTCGCGGCTTCCAGTTTACTTTTCAGCAGCACAGAGACGAACTAAAAGATATTAAAAAGCGTTGCCACTTGAAGCTTCTCTCACTCTCATTTTTTTACTTGATATCGAACACAAGCCATTGATCCAGCAGCACATTTATCATCTCCTTCATGTTCTACATCTTTAGTGTTGTCGTCTTCTTCGTTTAGATCACACAATCAAATACGTCACAGCAGCTTCTCTCCAACCCACCCACTTATGCTCCGGCTGAATTGTTATGGAAAAGAAACTTGGCGAGTTGAGTCGAGCCGAGCTGAGATGAGTCGAGCCGAGTAGGTGCTAGTGGAAAAGTGCCATTAGTCATCTTTTGAAAGAGCTCAGGTTCCCCACAGATTACATCCTTTTTATGTCCCATTATGCATTTCTCTCTGTCGGTAGAGGAAGGCCGTTGGCCCAAAGACACCTTACTGACGCCCTGGACAGGGAGAGATCTGTCAACTTGGATGAGCCAGTGTCTGAAGATCTGTTTGGGCAGTCATTTAAAGCAATACAGGCAAAGTTTGAGCTGTATAAGGAAACCTTCCACAAGAGGTATAAATGATGGGTTTTTAAATAAGAGTGTCAGAACTGAATTGTTATTCAATTTCAGTGTTCTGTTGTGTACGTTTTAACATTTCTTTCAGCGTTCTTGAATAAGGGTCACCCTTCTTCCACAATTAAAGTCTACTTTCACACAGTATCTGCCTATCAGGTTCTGATAGGGTAACACCAGGCATTCATCTTCTTTTCATATGTTTATGAAAAGGGGTAAGCAGACCCTGTGTTGAGACCTAGTGTCCCCTCCTCAGCGCTAGATGCGCTTTGTAGGCCTGTGTCCTCTGCTAGGAGGCTTAGTGACTGTCATGCTATGCAGGTTCCACCTTTGTGTGCTCAACTTATATCAGATGTCTTTGAGGTCGGTCTGTGTCCAATGTAGCCCATCTATCCAAAGCCAATCCATCAAACTCCAGTTCCATGGCCGTCGAGCTCACAAGCTTTTGCCCTTCTCTGTTTGCACCTGAGGAGCAGAGAGGGTTGTATTCCCTGTGCCCAGTCCATGCTTTGCACATTTGTGTTGCACGTACTCAAGAGAATACGTCTCTGTGGCTGTTAGGGCCAATCTCAATACACCCCCTACTTTCTACCACTACCCCTAAAAAAGAAGCCACAGATTTTAGGGCACTTGAAATCTTCCCAGGGCCCTGTCCCAATACCCCCGCTTCCCCTACTTTTCAGCACCACCCCTAAATTTTTCTTGCTACATCACTGCGTGGTTTACGTTCGGGTACGTAAGCGACTGCGTAGTTACGTTTGCACATACGTCACACCATATCAGGAAGCCCAGAGCCAAAAGCTGTTTTAATTTCAGCTGTAGCGCTGTTAATATGCCACTTTATTAAGTTTTAATATTTTTTCAGGCGTAAAAGTAACGGTTAAGATCCCCAACCTGGGCTCAGTTTATCATAATAACGCCTGTTAAGAAATTTGATCCGATGTTTTCGGAGAAGAGCCGCCGGCTCGGAGCAGCAGCTGCTCACGGCCGGGTCAACCTGCAACGTCGTCCCGGGGAGAAACCTGCAGGTCTGTGGAGAATTACCGCTGGCTGAAATAAATCATTTAGGAAAATTAATGTTGGTTTAATAGATGAAAATTTGCTCCGAAAATTTCGGAATGAAAACTGCCTGCCGTCTCGGGAACTGATTTATGGTTCTGCGTTAAATCGACGCAGAGCCTACGGCATAGGGTACGGCGTAGGGTACGGCGTAGGGTACGGCGTAGGGTACGGCGTAGGGTACGGCGTAGGGTACGGCGTACGGCGCGTGTCACCTACACCATAGGCTCTGCGTTGATGTAACGCAGAACCATAAATCAGCTTTTATTCTGGCGAGGTTTGAAAAAGACTTTGCAACAACGGGCAAACAAGTGATTATGTACATTCACTGAGTGAATATTATGAAAGTAAAATATATATTTCTCGCTAGAAATGTAATCAAAATGCATCTTTATGCAGAAACTAACTCAAAATATTGATTTTATTAACTGAAAAATAAGAAATGTCTGCCTTTTTTTTTTTTTTTGATTCAGTCCGCAAATGATGACGTAAAGCATTCTGGGAAATTTTTCTAGCCCTCGGTCATCTAGAGTGCATCTGAAATCCCTAGCTCTGAAGGGCCAAATTCATAACCACTTGCCCTCGATATGTGCACTACCCCTAGGTGAAAAGAGGAATTGGGACACCACTACCCTCACGGGAACACGCTAAATTTAGGGGTAGGGTTAAAAAGTAGGGGAAGTGGGAGTATTGGGACAGGCCCTTAGTCAGTTTTTCTAATCCAGCCAAAGGTAAAGCCCTATCTGTGCAGAGCTCTTTCCCTGGATCGGGGAAACAGTTTTCTTGGCTTACAGAAGCAGGGATCTCCCTTTACCCTGTGGTGTTCAGTCCACTCAACCAGAGGAGTGGCGAAATCCTGGGCTCTGTTTAAGGAAGTCTCTGTGAGGAATATCTGTGCTGTGGCCAACTGACCATCAGTACGCTCACATTTGTTTGGTTCTACAGATTGGATGTGACAGCCCTTCTATGGCTCCCTTTGTTCTTTCTGTCGGGTGTGTTCAGCACTGAGATGCTAAGGTTGATCTTGTTCGGGGTGTGTATATTCGGCCTTACTGCATTTGAAATCTGAAAAAATACATTTGAGAAAATTTGAGTCAGGACAAATGATTTTTGTTAATTTTAAATAAATATTGAGATCTCCCACCACTACTGTCCTCAAAAACCAGCCAAAGTTACTTTAAATTATTTTGAATATGACTTCCATTCTCTTGTCTCTTACTGTTTCACTTAAAGCAATGAAACTAGGTCACAGAATTACATTTGACATCATGGCAGACACAGTTAAGATACTCAAGAAAGTCACAACAGAAGAGGAAATAAGTGACCGAGTAAGAGACCAAACAATCTTGAGTAATCTTGGACAGGGTTTTTAGAGTGACTTAACCTGTGCACCCATGTGGGGACCCAGTGAGCTAAGGGTGACAAAAGTTTTAAAATACTTTAAAAAAATCTGTTACAACCAGTTAATTTAGGGACAATAACTTTGCCTCTTGTGCTTTTCCATGGATATTGCATTGCAGAAGAAGAGTCCAGACATCAGAGGACCACTGCAAAGGTTGTGCTATAGATAGATAGATATACTTGTATACTTGTAATTCAAGTAGTTGTATGTGCTCAAAAGCAGCAAAATAACAGTCCATCCTAACCTCTTGAAAATTTGGCACCAAAGAAACATATTTGGTTATGTCGAAGAATCCAACTTGAGAGAGAAGAGGAGAGTGAAACTCAACAGAATCGATGCTGGTGTCACAGGCACATTAGCCCTTTTGAGCTCCAGCTGGTGTAAACGTACAGTGTTTCAACTCGAGTTAGAACTGCCTAAGCTTTGCTTTTTCTTGGGCCGCAAGAGGCAAATGGGCTAGTTGGGCCTTCAACTGGGCATCAACCATTGATCCAAACTACATCCTTAAAGTCCTGTTTCACAAATTGCTTTCAATATGAGATAGAGTGGTGAGCTGCTACTTGAGCTAGATCATTCTTCCAACATTGGTCTAACTCAGAGGTTTTCAACTGGTTTTGTCCCAGGGACCACCATTATAACCAAGAAGCAACTTGGGGACCACTGCTTTGGGGGATGTTTGTTTTATTTTGCACCTTGATTTTAAATAAAAGTATGGGCCTATATAGGCTATTTATTAGCATCAGTGTATATTTTTATTTGCACCTTTTGCTATAAAAAAAAAACAGTCAATGAAAAATGGACAATAGGAAGCCAAGAGGGCTTATAATATTACAAAGTTCACTTTCACTCATTTGACATCATTTGGATGGGTAAATTATTCACAAAAAATAATAGTAAATGGAAAATAAATTGAGTCTAAATAAATATATATATTTTTTTAATAATTGTTTTCCATTTACAATTTCACGGACCACCTCCAATACCGCCACGGACCACCAGAGGGCCGCGGACCAACGGTTGGTCTAACTGATCAAGAGAAGAATATAAGAAAAACTCAAATGAACCCATGCTTAAATCAGAAAAAAATACTTCACATGTCACAGGAAAGGATAAACAATTCCCAGATAAGCCCCCATTAATATTACAACCCGGCAGGTACAGGCACTACGCAGAGTTAACTGGAGTAAAAAGGTTAATTATTGACAGCTGTTTCAAAAACACAAAAGAAAGCCACAAAGTTATACCAAGAAGAGTCCTCATTAAGATCTCAAATGATAGCAAGGTTGACTGAAACAAAAAAAAAATACGATCAAAACCTAAACAAGAGTCTGCTAGCTGAATCGATACAGTCAAAAGTTCAAAACCTGGACAACCTCACAAAATACAAACAGGCCAGGGCCGTAACAAAGTCCAGCAGGTGCTGTAAAGAAATATGCGCCTATGTTCCCCCATAAGGAGACAGCAGTAACATTAGAATTTAGCACCAGCTGATATAGCATAAAAAAACAATTTTTAATTTGTAATTTTTGAAAAAACTAAACATTAGAATAAAGAATTCTTTAAAACAAGATGATTGACAATAGATGACATTCATTATAGGAATACAGTAAACTAAGTAAATCTTAAAGTTAATACTTAATGTTTTAGTAAATAAATAATAATACAGAGAAAGTACTATAACTTGGGTTGTTTGCATTCAGTGTGCGGGTTAAGCCTGAGTCTTTGGCTGTAACTGGGCACTGTATTTTTAGTGATACACTTTTTCTTTCTAGTATCTAGTTATTTCATTTCCCAACTTGTCAAATTAGAATCCCCCCTCTCTATTTATTTATTCATGAATGAATGGATGGATGGATGGAAGTAAATAAGTAAATACATTCTGTCAGCCTAAGTCTGAGCAGCTGCAATTTATACCATCAGGGGCTTTTTGGCTGTTTGGTGAGTAAAGATTTGCGGTCTTTGTAAATGTGTTTGGCTAAACTCAGCTTACAAAGCACGTCGCTCTGGCTCGCAGTAATGTACCACTTAACCACAGGGCACGTGTATCTGTCATTAAAAAAACTGTCCAGTTTTTGTAGTGGCAACTTTGCTTCAGTCAAAGTCATTGATAATTAGATTATGGTTTGGAAGATTGGCAGCGAACATACTCCACCAATAATAGACCTTATTTGGTACTTCAATAAACTTTGATCCCACTTTTAGCCTCATTGGCCGTGACTGCCATGATTTCTTTTTGTGAAACACTTTCCACTAAGCAATTTCCATTATTTCAGTGTTTTATTTTGCTTGCACAGTAAGAATTTGTCTTTGGCCTCCACGAGGTATGTTTAGTCCTTATGAGGATTGCTTTTAAGGCTTTTTCTTTTTTGCCCTGACACTGACACCTGACACTATAGTTGTCATATATATATATATATATATATGCAAAAAAAAAAAAATGCAAATATTCTGCCCAATAATCTGGCCATATGTATACATATATATGTGTTTTGATGTATATGTATATGTATATATATATATGCATATGTATATACAGTGAGAGTAAAAAGTATTTGACCCCTTGCTGATTTTGTTGGTTTGCCCACTAATAAGGACATGATCATTCTATACTTTTAATGGTAGATGTATTCTAACATGGAGAGACAGAATATCAAAAAGAAAATCCAGAAAATAACTTAAAATAATTTATTTTAATTTATTTGCATTTCATTGAGGGAAATAAATATTTGATCCCTCTAGCCAAAAGCACTTAATACTTGGTGGCAAAGCCTTTATTTGCAAGCACAGCGGTCAGACGTTTGTTGTAGTTTACCACAAGGTTAGCACACATATCAGGAGGAATTTTGGCCCACTCTTCTTTGCAGATCCTCTCTAAATCATTAAGGTTGGTGGGCTGTCGCTTGGCAACTCGGACCTTCAGCTCCCTCTATAGATTTTCAATTGGATTGAGATCCGGAGACTGGCTGGGCCACTCCATGACCTTAATGTGCTTCTTCTTGAGCCACTCCTTTGTTGCCTTTGCTGTATGCTTCGGGTCGTTGTCATGTTGGAAGACCCAACCGCGGCCCATTTTCAGCTTCCTTGCAGAGGGGAGGAGGTTGTTCCCCAGGACTGCACGGTACATGGCTCCATCCATCTTTCCACTGATGCGGTGAAGTAGCCCTGTGCCCTTGGCAGAGAAACACCCCCAAAACATAATGTTTCCACCTCCATGCTTGACGGTGGGCACAGTGTTCCTGGGGTCATAGGCAGCATTTTTCTTCCTCCACACACGACGGGTAGAGTTCAGGCCAAATAGTTCAATTTTGGTCTCGTCTGACCACAGAACCTTCTCCCAATCACTTGTGCATCTTTGAGGTGATCATTGGCATACTTTAGGCGGGCCTCCACATGTGCCTTCTTCAGCAGGGGTACCTTTCGGGCACTGCAGGATTTTAATCCATTGCGGCGCAAGGTGTTGCCAATTGTTTTCCTGGTGACTGTGGTCCCAGCTGCCTTGAGGTCATTCACCAACTCCCTCTGTGTGGTTGCAGGACGATTTATCACAGTTCTCATGATCCTTGCCACCCCACGAGGTGAAATCTTCTGTGGAGCACCAGACCGAGGTCTATTGATGGTCATGTTAAACTTCTTAGATTTTCTCACAATTGAACCAATAGTTGTTACTTTAATACCTAGCATCTTGCTAATGTTTTTGTAGCCAATATCAGATTTGTGCAGGTCAACAATCCTGTCTCTGAGGTCCTGAGAGAGTTCTTTGGTCTTACCCATGTTGGAGGGTTTGGAATCTGTCTGATTGTCTGATTCTGTGAACAGGTGCCTTTTATACAAGTGATTAGTTAGAACAGGTGTCTTCAATTCAGGTAACAGGTTGATTGGGAGTGTCTAACTGGTCTGTGAAAGCCAGAACTCCTAATGCATACTAGGGGATCAAATACTTATTTCCCTCAATGAAATGCAAATAAATTAAAACAAATTATTTTAAGTTATTTTCTGGATTTTCTTTTTGATATTCTGTCTCTTCATGTTAGAATACATTACCATTAAAAGTATAGAATGATCATGTCCTTATTAGTGGGCAAACCAACAAAATCAGCAAGGGGTCAAATACTTTTTACTCTCACTGTATATGGCCAGACTACTGGGCAGAAGTATTTGCATTTTTTGTTTTTTTAATACCTCAGAGTTGGAAAATTATTTTGTTTTATCTTTATAATGCAGTTTGATTACTATTTTGTAAATATTTATTGAGGGTGAAAGTTTACTCTTGCAGGAGTCTTGCTGAACACATAAACACACACACACACACACACACACACACACACACACACACACACACACACAGTTGTCCCCTGACTTTAATGTAGGACGTGTGGCACTGACAAACAGGTGTTTCTCTCATTGTCTTTGAGTTGTAGGCATGTATTGGAACTTAATGCAAAATAATAAAACTATGAAAGTATTTTGGATCCGTCAAACTAAATAATGCCCACTGCATAAATGACTGTGTGAAAGCTGTAGCATTTAAATTACTAAGCGGTAAGCCACATACCCTCAACTTCGTTATATTGTACTGCCTGTCAGTGTTAACGGAAACTTCACTCTTTTTTTTTTAGTAACCTCTTAGTCTCCTTACAACATTGTTTTTTATAGACTTTTAAGACATTGTAAATTGCTAACTTTGGATCTTTCTTACTCTGCAAGTACTTGCACATCAAAAATAAGTTATCCATGTGCAAGTGTTTGCAACATGTTCACAGTGGTCAAAGCAGGTCAGGATAAAAATCAAACAATCCCTGTCACTGGAAACTGGTGTATCACCGGTCTTGAAAAAAAACGGCGGCAGAGCGGTCCGCTCTTGCACCGCGGTAGCCCATACACAATGAATGGGATCATCCATTGTTGTTTTTCCCGGGATACGTAAGAGGAAACTCCTTCCGCGTTCATTTCTGACCAATGAGAGGACATTTGGTTCGCGCATTGGCATTTTTTAACAGCTTTTAACCGCTACAGTCGTTTGCCTTGTGAACACAAACGCCACAAATGAAAAAACGAAACGACTGTATCGATTCAGCCCCTGAATCAGAACAAAACAAAGGGGCCACAGGTCTGAAAGCACCCTTAGTTAAGGTATGATGATGCACCGAACCTGGTGATGAATCAAAGTAAGAATTAATATTACTTCACTCTCAGTAAATCTTTGCGAAGGAGTGAGATGTCGAGAGGCGTTTGGAGGAGTAAAATGACAGAACATAGTTTCACAGTACAATATAACTAAAGATGTTCTTGATATGATCATTGGACCTTTGGCTTCAGATAAGTTTTAAGATTACGATTCAGTTCATTTCCCTTTGAAGATAGATAAAGTTTTTTTGAGATTTGAAATGTCATTTTACATGAATCGATTATTTTCTCATTCTAAACCTTATATTCTGCATGTTATGCCTGTTTGTTGGCCTGTAAAGCACATGTTCCTGTTCCTGTAGACCATGGTGTTATTTAAAATGGGCAAACACCTCTCGACGTCTCTCAACTCCGGTAAATTCATCACTATTTTCTTCTCACGTGACCCATCCTCCGATGGTTGAGCTTGTACTTTAAGGCCCCGTTTACACGTAGCCGGGTATTTACAAAAACGGAGGCGTTTTCATGCGTTTTGGCCGTTCGTTTACATGGAAACGGAGGTACAAAGTCACCAAAAACGATCATTTCTGAAAACTCCGGCCAAAGTGGAGATTTTCAAAAACTCAGTTTTCCCGTTTGCGTCTAAACGGAGGAAAACGGAGGAAAACGGAGATTTAAGCTTCAGAACGTCACATTATGCACCAGAAACTCACCAGCGTCATGTGTGCGACCTGTGTTTACAATTAGTTTGGCCACCGTCAATATTTTCTTGTATTTTACCTGTTTAATATTCTAAAGTCACACTTAAAAGTAACTCCCCCCCCGTCCAGCCTCCTGCTCATTCAAGCGCGTCAGCCAGCAGCATGAAGCATGAATTATGGTTCCGCGTTAAATCGACGGCGTAGGGTACGCGGCGACGCGCATCGTACTTGCGCGTCGCCGCGTACCCTACGCCGTAGGCTCTGCGTTAATGTAACGCGGAACCATAAATCAGCCTTAACTGGAAGTTACACACGTGTCATTTGTTGATGTTTTTCCAGGATTCTGATTGGCTTGCATGACGTTAAGAGCGTTTTCATGCGGGTCCATGTAAACGAGGATTTTTTTGAAAACGTAGAGGGGAAAATATCCGTTTTTGTAAATACCCGGCTACGTGTAAACGTGGCCTAAGGCAGTCTGATGGTAAATGGAAATTTCCATTATTCACAGTGGTTCCCCTGTAAGGAAACAGAGAGACATGTCTGTGCCAACTACTGCTCAAAGGTTAACTCTCAGCTCGAGGGAATTTTAATTCTTTCAGTTATTTTGTTTGCTTTCCAATAATATAAAGCACTAAGTACGACCATTTTACATGTCATGACTTTTTATATAAAAGTCAATATTAAGAGATTT